>NC_072384.2:34252162-34555192 GCF_028885625.2 Pongo pygmaeus | reverse complement strand
TGAATACAACATTGAAAAATTTCAATTTGGTTTAGCCAAGTTTCTGGGATGTGAGCCACATACAGGACATTCAGAGATCATTCATTATATAAACATCTATTAAGATTATATGAAATACAAGTCAAAACCACATTGAGATATCACATCACACCCACTAGGATGACTAAAATAAAAAAGACAAGTATTGGCAATGATGTAGAGAAGTTAGAAGACTCATATATTGTTGATAGGAATGTAAAATGATGCAACCATTTTGTAAAACCATCTGAGAGTTCCTCAACATGTTAGACATAAAGTTACCATATGACCCAGCAATTGTACGTCCAAGAGAATTGAGAACATCTGTCCACACAAAAACTTGGACATGGACATTATGGCAGCATGATTCATAGTAGCCAAAAAAAGTTAGACCAGACCAAATGTTTATAAATTGATGAACGGGTAAACAAAGTGTGGTTAATCCATATGTTACCAGAAAGGGGTCTCGATCCAGACCTCAAGAGAAGGTTACTGGATCTCAGGCAAGAAAGAATTTGGGGTGAGTCTACAGAGTAAAGTGAAATGACATTTATTAGAGAAGTAAAGAAACTAAAGAATGGCTACTCTATAGGCAGAGCAGTGGCATAGGCTGCTTGACTGAGTATGCTTATGGTTATTCCTTGATTATATGCCAAACAAGGGGTGGATTAGTCATGAGTTTTCCAGGGTTGCAAGTTCCTGGAACTGAAGGTTCCTCCCCTTTTTAGACCATATAGGGTAACTTCCAGATGTTTCCATGGCATTTGTAAACTCTTTTGGTGCTGGTGGGAATATCTTTTAGCATGTGAATCCATTATAATTAGCATATAATGAGCTGTGAGGATGACCAGAGGTCTCTTTCATTACCATCTTGATTTTGGTGGGTCTTGGCTGGCTTCTTTATTGCATCCTGTTATATCAGTAGGGTCTTTGGGACCTGTGTGTTGTGAAACCAGTCCTGCCAAGCTCCTGTCTCATCCTATGACTAAGAATGCCTAACATCCTTGAAATGTAGCCCAGCAGTTCTCGGCCTCATTTTACCCTGCCCCTGTTCAAGATGGAGTTGCTCTGGTTCAAATGCCTCTGACACATACAGTGGAATATTATTTGGCCTTAAAAAGGATACATGCACTGGGCCTGGTGGCTCACGCCTATAATCCCAGCACTTTGGGAGACTGAGGCAGGTGGGTCACCTGAGGTTGGGAGTTCGAAGCCAGCCTGACCAACATGGAGAAACCCCATCTCTACTAAAAATACAAAATTAGCTGGGCGTGGTGGCGTGCACCTGTAATCCCAGCTACTCGGGAGGCTGAGGCAGGAGAATTGCTTATACCTGGGAGGCAGAGGTTGCAGTGAGCTGAGATTGTACCACTGCACTCTAGCCTGGGCAACAGAGTGAGACTCTGTCTCAAAAACAAACAAAAAAAAGATACATGCTACACCATGGATGAACCCTGAAAATTTGCTAAGTGAAAGAAGCAGGACATAAAGGCCACTTCTTGTATGGCTCTTTTTATTCAGATTAGCCAGAATAGGCAAATCCATAGAGACACAAAGTAGACTAGTACTTGCTAAGAGAGTCAAGGAGAGGATGGGCAGTGACTGCTGTGAAAGAACAAAATTTAGCCTGGACAACATGGCAAAACCCTGTCTTTATAAAAAAATACAAAAATCAGGTGGGCGTGGTGGCACATGCCTGTAGTCCCAGCTACTCAGGAGGCTGAGGTGAGAGGATCACCTGAGCCCAGGGCAGTCGAGTCTGTAGTGAGCCGTGATTTCTCCACTGCACTCCAGCCTGGGTGACAAAGTAAGACCCTGTCTCAAAAAAAAAAAAAAAAAAAAAAAAAAAGAACAAAATTTTAATGAGTTGACTTTTAAATATCTGACTGGGTTTTTTTTTGTTTGAGGAGGGTTGTTTTTGTTTTTAAGAGACAGACTCTCACTCTATCACCCAGGATTGTTCAGTGGAGAGGTCATAGTTCACTGCAGCCTCGAAATCCTGGGCTCCAGTGATCCCCCTGTCTCAGCCTCCCAAGTAGCCAGGACTATCATCATGCCACCATGCCAGGTTAATTTTTTATTTTTTGTAGAGATGGGGGTCTCCTTATGTTGCTCAGGCTGGTCTCAAATTCCTCAGCTCAAGCAATCCTCTTGCCTCAACCTTACAAACTGTTGGGATTACAGGCGTTAGCCACTGCACCTGGCCCTGATTGGTTTTTATTAGCAAGTGATGAATTGGGCAGCATCCTGTTTATGAACTAGAATGATGCTTCACTAAGCTGAGCAGAGCAGAGTGGGTGAGTTTTATAGGCAGAAAAGGAGAAACAAGGAACAGAAAAGGAAGCAGAAACAAGGAAGAAAAAGCAGATTAATAGTTTCAAAATTATTTTCTTTGTAGGGGTAAAGCAGAGAGAACTTCCTCATCATGCTGGTTCAGGTTGACTGGGCCCCTTTTGATTGCTGTGAATCCCTGGTGTGTGTGTGTGTGTGTGTGTGTGTGAATCCCTGGTGTGTGTGTGTGTGTGTGTGTGTGTGTGTGTGTTGTTTTGTTTTGTTTTTTTAAACTGGCCTGTTTTTAAGTTCAGTTTGATTAAGTGGCACCTAGCATGTGTTACTCCATCCTGGTTTGGTCTGGTCTTTTGGGTCCTAGTGTAGGAGCTCAGACTACAACAATGGCTTTATATACATTTTATTTAACATTGCCTAATGAGTATAGGGTTTCTTTCTGAGGGTAATGAAAATGTTCTATGGCTGGACGCAGTGGCTCACACCTGTAATCCCAGCACTTTGGGAGGCCGAGGCAGGCGGATCACCAGGTCAGGATATCAAGACCAGCATGGCCAACATGGTGAACTCCCATCTCTACTAAAAATACAAAAAAATTAGCTACGTGTGGCGGCATGTGCCTGTAGTCCCAGCTGCTCGGGAGGCTGAGGCAGGAGAATGGTGTAAACCCGGGAGGTGGAGGTTGCAGTGAGCTGAGATCACACCACTGTACTCCAGCCTGGGTGACAGAGCGAGACTCTGTCTGAAAGAAAAAAAAAAGAAAATGTTCTACAATTAAACAGGGGTGATGGTGCCAAACTCTGAATATACTAAAATCATTGAATTGGACACTTTAAAAGGGTGAATTTTATGGTATATGGATTATATCTCAATAAAGCTGTTTTTTTTTGTTTTTTTCAAGACTGAGTCTCACTCTGTTGCCCAGTCTGGAGTGCAGTGGTACGATCTTGGCTCTCTGCAACCTCCGCCTCCCAGGTTCAAGTGATTCTCCCGCCTCAGCCTCCCAAGCAGCTGGGATTACAGGTGTGAGCCACCACGCCTGGCCAAAGCTGTTATTTTTTTAAAAGACTATATGCTAAATTTTGAGAATGCAAAGATAAGGAAAATAGCTAACTTTGTTTTGGGGCTTACTCTTTAGTTAGGAAAAAACAATTGTAAACAAATCATTTTAATGCAATATGATAAATATGAAAATAGAGACATGTAAGCCAGGCTCTGGGAACACAGGACAGAATAAATAACTACCTGGAGCATTTGAGAAAGTTTCCATTAGGAAATATCTGAGCTGGATTTTGAAGGATGAATTCAGAGGCAGTAGGTCCAATTTCAGGCAGAGGGAACACCAAAAGCATGCCTAAAAGCACAGAGATATGAACGAATATTAATTGTTCTAAGAATGCAAAATCTACACAAATATGAGAAGTGAGTTGAAGGAGAGGAAGCCTAAAACTTTGGCAGTAACCAGTTGGAGAGGAACTCACACTTGCCATGCCAAAAAGTGAGACCTGATTCTGGAAGTATGTAGTGTCATGAGATGTTTTTAAGCAGATAAATAACATGATCAGATTTCTGTCTTCAAAAGATAGTCCTAATGGTAGTGTGGAAAACAAATGGAAGGGTGAAGAGACAGAAGTTCTTGGAGGCAGTGCTACTTGGGGAATGGATTACAGTCATACACCACATAATGATGTTTTGGTCAACTACGATCACATATACAATGGAAGTCTCATAAGGTTATAATGGAGCTGAAAAGTTCCTATCACCTGGTGAGGTTGTAGCCGTAGTAACATGGTAGCACAATGTATTACCCTTTCTATGTTTAGATATACAAATACTCACCATGTGATACAGTTACCTATAGTATTCAGTACTGTAACTGCTGTACAGGTTTATAGTCTAGGAGTAATAGGCTATACCAGGTAGTCTAGGTGTATAGTATGCTATACCATCTAGGTTTGTAAAGTACACTCTATGATGTTGGTACAACTGCAAAATCACCTAAAGATAGATTTCTCGGAATGTGTCTGTATCTCCGTTGTTAAGCAAAGCACAGTATAGTCTCCCATCTAGTTTCAGCCTATGGTGAAGGGATCTCTCTCTCTCTCCACTCCCTGTCCAGGCTTTCTCCCCCTGATTTTTTAGAGCCTGAGAACTTGGTTGGGTCACAGTTCAAGGTAGGTGAGTTACTGTTCCCCCAAGAGGCATGCCTCTCCTTTGCTTTCTGCTTCCACTGTGAGCATAGCAAATAAGCCTGCATTGGCAGGCCCTACCACCTCCTCTGCCGCTAGATCTGTGCTGACAAGTTAGGAAGTCTACTTTTGACCTTGGATTCTAGCTGGGTTCTTCAGTATACCTTTTACCAGAATTTTACTTTGGTACTATCAGGCACTTACAGGTCTATTAATAAAGCCAGTTCCTTTTTATTCATGAGGCTATTGGTATGTATAAAGCTCCTTTGTCAAGGATTCCTAGAGGCGATTTGAGGCACTATAACCACCCTGAATTCCTAATAGTGGTAGTGACAATAGAGAGGCAAAAAATGCCAGACATTTCAGCAGTAGAATCAATAAAATGAGACCTGAGTGGAATCCTGTCTAATAGCAGCAGTGCAAAAAGAGTAGAAGGGATTGAAGCAGGCACTTAAGGAAAACACCACAGCCAACAGCATGCAGGTAGATAAAGAGAGGACAAGTTGAAACAATGGAAAGAGATCTAATTTAGTCTAAAACTGGAGATTTCCATGCAGAGGACTTTATAGTTAATTTGGATGAGCAGTGAAGAGCCAAAAGATTGTGGTGGTAGAAGAGGAGCTGGCTTCAGGACAGAGGTGAAGGGTTCACTCAGGACATCTTGAGTTTGAGGTGTCTCTGAACCTCAGCTGTTGTCCAAGAGTCATTTGGAGCTCAGCCCTAGAGCTTAAAGAGAAATAATGGTACATAGGTACACACTAGACATAAGTGGATTAATTTAACCCCCTGAGTTACATTCTTATCATCTGTATGTTATGTGAATTTTGCTATAAATTCTCATTGTCCTTATTGGAAGAGACAGCCATTCCCAAAGACATTTGCATATACTACTTTGGATGTCATGGGATTTTTTCTACAAAATAATCTTCTTAATATTTTCTTTATATTTTTTAACTTTTATTTTAGGTTTGGGGGCACATGGGAAAGTGACACATAGGTAAACATGTCACAGGGGTTTGTTGTACATATTATTTCATCACCCAGGTATTAAGCCCAGTACCCAATAGTTATCTTTTCTGCTCTCCTCCTTCATGCAACCTCCCCTCTCAAGTAGACCCTAGTATCTGTTGTTTCCTTTTTTGTGTTCATAAGTTCTTATTATTTAGCTCCCATTTTGTATTAGTCCATTTATGCTGCTGATAAAGACATACCCGAGACTGGGAAGAAAAAGAGGGTTTTTTTGTTTGTTTCTTTTGTTTTTTTGAGACGGAGTCCTGCTCTGTTGCCAGGCTGGAGTGCAGTGGCATGATCTAGGCTCAATGCAGCCTCCGCCTCCTGGGTTCAAGCAATTCTCCTGCCTCAGCCTCCCAAGTAGCTGGGACTACAGGCACGCACCACCACACCCAGCTAATTTTTGTATTTTTGGTAGAGACGAGGTTTCACCATGTTGGCCAGGCTGGCCTCAAACTCCTGACCTTGTGATCCACCCACCTCAGCCTCCCAAAGTGCTGGGATTACAGGTGTGAGCCACCGTGCCCAGTGGAAAAAGAGGTTTAATTGGAATCACAGTTCCACATGGCTGAGAAGGCCTCAGAATTATGGCAGGAGGTGAAAGGCACTTCTTACATGGTGGCGGCAAGAGAAAATGAGAAGGAAGCAAAAGTGGAAACCCCTGATAAAACCATTGGGTCTCACGAGACTTATTCACTATCACAAGAATAGCGCAGGGAAGACTGGCCCCCATAATTCAATTACCTACCCCTGTGTCCCTCCCACAACACATGGGAATTCTGGGAGATACAATTCAAGTTGAGATTTGGGTGGGGACACAGCCAAACTATATCATTCCGCCCCTGGCCCCTCCAAATCTCATGTCCTTACATTTCAAAACCAATTATGCTTTCCCAAAAGTCCCTCAACATCTTAACTCATTTCAGCATTAACCCAGAAGTCCACAGTCCAAAGTCTCATCTGAGACAAGGCAAGTCCCTTCTGCCTATGAGCCTGTAAAATCAAAAGCAAGCTAGTTACTTCCTAGATACAATGGGGGTACAGGTTAAATATAGCTGTTCCAAATGGAAGAAATTGGCCAAAACAAAGGGGATACAGGGCCCATGCAAGTCTGAAATCGAGTGAGGCAGTCAAATTTTAAAGCTCCAAAATGATCTCCTTCAACTCCAGGTCTTACATCCAGGTCACACTGATGCAAAAGGTAGGTTCCCATGGTCCTGGGCAGTACTGCCCCTGTGGCTTTGTAGGGTACAGCCTCCCTCACGGCTGCTTTCGCAGGCTGGCATTGAGTGTCTATGGCTTTTCCAGGAGCATGGTACAAGCTGTCAGTGGATCTACCATTCTGGGGTCTGGAGGACAGGTGGCCCTCTTTTCACAGCTCCACTAGGCAGTGCCCTAGTAGGGACTCTGTGTGAGGGCTGCAACCCCACATTTCCCTTCCGCACTGCCCTAGCAGAGGCTCTCCATGAGGGCCCCACCCCTGCAGCAAACTTGCCTAGGCATCCAGTCGTTTCCATACATCTCCTGAAATCCAGGTGGAGGTTCCCAAACTTCAATTCTTGACTTCTGTGCACCCATAGGCTCAACATCACATGGAAGCTGCCAAGTCTTGGGGCTTCCACCCTCTTAAGCCACACCCCAAGCTGTACATTGGCCCCTTTCAGCCATGGCTGGAACAGCTGGGATGCAGGGAACCAAGTCCCTAGGCTGCACGCAGCACAGGGACCCTGGACCTGGCCCACGAAACCACTTTTTCCTCCTGGGCCTCCTGGCCTGTGACGGGAGGGGCTACCATGAAGGTCTGTGACATGGCCTAGAGACATTTTCCCCATGGTCTTGGGGATTAACATTAGGCTCCTTGCTACTTATGCAAATTTCTGCAGCCAGCTTGAATTTCTCCCAAGAAGTTTTCTTTTCTGTCACATAGGCTGCAAATTTTCCAAACTTCTATGCTCTGCTTCCCTTATAAAACTGAATGCCTTTAACAGCACCCAAGTCACCTCTTAAATGCTTTGCTCCTTAGAAATTTCTTCTGTCAGATACCCTAAATCATCTCTTTCAAGTTCAAAGTTCCACAAATCTCTAGGGTAGAGGCAAAATGCCGCCAGTCTCTGCTGAAACCTAACAAGAGTCACTGTTGCTCCAGTTCCCAGCAAATTCCTCATCCTCATCTGAGACCACCTCAGCCTGGATTTTATTGTCCATATTGCTATCAGCATTTTGGGCACAGCCATTCAACAAGTCTCTAGGAATTTCTAAACTTTCCCACATTTTCCCGTCTTTTTCTAAGCCCTTCAAACTGTTCCAGTCTCCCTGTTACCCAGTTCCAAAGTTGCTTCCACATTTTCAGGTATCTTGTCAGCAACGCCCCACTCTACTGGTACCAGTTTACTGTATTAGTCCATTTTCATGCTGCAGATAAAAGCATACTTGAGACTGGGCAGAAAAAGAGATTTAATTTGACTTAAAGTTCCACATGGCTGGGGAGGCCTCAGAATCAACAGCAGGCAGCGAAAGGCACTTCTTTATATGGCAGAGAAAATGAGAAGGAAGCAAAAGCGGAAACCTGTGATAAACCCATCAGATCTCATGAGACTTACTCGCTATCGCTAGACTAGCGCAGGAAAAACTGGCCCCCATGATTCAATTACCTTCCCCTGAGTCCCTCCCACAACATGTGGGAATTCTGTGAGGTACAATTCAGTTGAGATTTGGGTGGGGACACAGCCAAACCATATCACACTTATAAATGAGAACATGTGGTATTTGGTTTTCTGTTCTTGCATTAGTTTGCTAAGGATAATAGCCTCCAGCTCCATCTATGTTCCCACAAAAGACATTATATCATTCTTTTTTATGGCTAAATGGTATTCCATGGCGTATAAGTACCACTTTTTCTTCATTTAACCTGTCATTGACATGCATTTCTGTTGATTCCATGTCTTTGCTACTGCGAATAGTGCTACAGTGAACATTCCTGTGCATGTGTCTTTATGGTAGAATGATTTCTATTCCTCTGGGTGTATGCCCAGTAATGGGATTGCTGGTTTGAATGGTAGTTCTGCTTTTAGCCCTTTGAAGAACTGCCATACTGCTTTCCACAATAGTTGAACTAATTTACACTCCCACCAACAGTGTATGTGTTCCCTTTTCTCTGCAACCTTGCCCACCTCTGTTATTTTTTTCACTTTTTAATAGCCATTCTAACTGGTGTGAGATGATATCTCACTGTGGTTTTGATTTGCATTTCTCTAGTGATCAGTAATATTGAACTTTTCTTCATATATTTGTTGGCCGCATGTATGTCTTCTTTTGAGAAGTGTCTGTTCATTTCCTTTGCCTACTTTTTTTTGTTGTTGTTGTTGAGACAGAGTCTCGCTTTCTCACCCAGGCTGGAGTGTGATGGTGCAATCTTGGCTCACTGCAGCCTTCGGCTCCCAGGTTCAAGCAAGTTGCATGCCTCAACCTCCCGAGTAGCTGGTACTACAGGTGCACGCCACCATGCTCAGCTAATTTTTGTAGTTTTTGTAAAGATAGGCTTTCACAATTTTGGCCAGGCTAGTCTCAAACTACTGACCTCAGGTGATCCACCCATCTCGGCTTCCCATAGTGCTGAGATTATAGCCATGAGCCACCATGCCGGGCCCTTTGCCCACTTTTTAATGGAATTTTTTGTTTTTCTCTTGTAAATTTGTTTAAGTTTCTTATAGATGCTGGATATTAGACCTTTGTCAGATGCATAGTTTGCAAATACTTTATTCCTTTCTGTAGGTTGTCTGTTTACTCTGTTGATAGTTTATTTTGCTGTGCAGAAGCTCTTAAGTTTAATTAGATCCCACTTGTCAACTGTTGCTTTTGTTAAGATTGCTTTTGGTGTTGTCATGAGAACTTTGCTCATTCCTTTGTCCAGAATGGTATTGCCTATGTTGTCTCCCAGGACTTTTATACTTTTGGGCCTGGAGGCTCTGTACAGGGAGTTGCCAAGCAGCTACTGGCTCCATAGCTCTGGTGGGTGATGGCTAGAGCCCCAGGCTTGGAGGACCTACCCAATGAGCAGATATGGGAATGGGCACCCATGTAACAGTCTGACCAGTTTTCTGTAGGGCTACTGAAGTAGCTGAGGGCCCCTCCAGTCCCTGGTCACCTCAGATTTTCCAGTACCTAGAGGTATCACCAGTGAAGTCTGAAACAGCAAAGATGGCAGCCTATCCCACCCTCTAGGAGCTTCATCCCAGGGAGGTACAGGCCTGTTGCTGGTCCAAAGGCACCTGAAGGAGGTAGCTGGTGACCTGGTTGGGAGGTTCTGTCCAGTGAGGAGGAATGGGATTGGGGACTCACTTAAAAAAAGCAGTCTGGCCACGTTTTGGTAGAGCAGCTGTGCTGTGCTGGGGGATCCCTTCCACCCTCCACACTCCCTCCACTTGGACTTTCCAAAGCTGGAAGACTGGAACAGCTAAGGTGCCTAAACAGCAAACATGGCGACTAGCCCCTCCCCTCAGGACCTCCTTCTTAGGGAGGTGCAATGCCGCTTCTGGTAGCTGACTGGAATTTTAGAGGTGCCATGGAAGTGAGTTGCCGTGGAAATGGGGCCTGCAGGCTGTTGCTGTTCATCCACCTGCATTCAGCCTCTTTCCTAGGGATATGTACAGGAGTCTAACCTCCCACTTCATACAACACTGCACCTGGCTAAGACCATGTCTCTAAAAAAATAATAATAATAAGTAATAACGTTTTCTTTTTTACTACTTTGGGTTTTTAAAAAAATCAAAATGTGTTTTATTTTGTGTGTTTTGTTTTGTTTTCTCTCTACCTGCAGAGAAACACTAGTAGTTGTGCCCAAGAGTGGATATTATCAGTATTTTATTTAGCTGTATGGGAATGAACATTTTGGAAAATCTGAAAAAAAAAAAACAGTCATTTCTTTCTTAGAGTAATTTAAATCTATTTTTTTCAGTTAGATGATTAAAACCCTTCTTGTGTCACTCTATCTCCTTTGAAAACAGACTCTTGTTGGCTTGTTTACAAATGCTCACGAGGGCTTTTTAGTTCCAGTTCCAATCATCAATTCTCTGTGGTTCAAGAGACCAGCATGATGTCCCAATCACCCATTTGTAAAATAGGTTTATTAATATTTTTAGGAACAGGAGCCAAATGACATGAGGCAGTAATGGTTCCTACCAGAGCTGCCCTTTGATCAAAGTCTATTAAACTTGACATCAGTGCTTTTGTTGGTAGCCTGTGCTTCCCTGGAATAGCACCAAGCTTTGAAGTGCTTTATTTTTTATGAGTTTTACTAGATTTTTTTTTCCCTCTCCTTCAGTTCTAATAACTGACTTTTAATCCTATCATCATAGCCAGGGGATTTGTCTGTAAAGACCGGTAGTTTGCTATGGTGAAAAACAGGGCAAATAGATTAGGACTCTGAACTTTTCAGATAAAAACATACATTTTGCCATCTTAAGCATTTTGCAGTTTGTATTCCCAGCACTTCTCACCAAAAGCAGTATTTTTCTTTTGTTTTTCAAAAACAATATTCAACAAAAGACAGGAACATAATAACTGAGTTTCAGCTGTATAACTGAAGAGAGGAATATGTTCTTCTATCTTCCATTTTCCTTATGACATGGGCGTGTTGTTATAATTATATTTTTCTCATAAGCTTTGTGATAAAAATTACTGTAGGCTTAGATCACTCTTCCTTCTCTAAGGAGCAGGGAGTCATGTTATTGATGAATCTAACATTTTTGGAAAATATGCATTTTTTTGGGAAGCATTCTGTTTGCAATTATTTCTACGTTTTTCCCAAATGCTTTAATCAGTGAATCTACTAACAGCTGTAGCAGTGTTGCCAGCTCTACTAAAAGAGAACACTTTATGAAAAATTAACAAAAAAGGACAACAGAAAAGTCATTAGAAGCATATTTATATTTGATATCTGTATCTACAAATTAGTATCTTGTTTAAGGTCACCTTCTTCTTTTATAAACCAGACATGTTCCCAATACCTGCTTGAGTCTCCATGAGTTGATGGTGATATGTCTCTGTCTCAAAACATCAAGGATGGCCGGGCACGGTGGCTCACACCTGTAATCCCAGCACTTTGGGAGGCTGAGGTGGGTGGATCACCTGAGGTCAGGAGTTCGAGACCAGCCTGGCCAACATGGTGAAACCCCATCTTTACTAAAAACACAAAAAATTAGCCAGGCATGGTGGTGGGCACCTGTAATCCCAGCTACTTGGGAGGCTGAGGCAGGATTCGCCTGAACCCAGGAGGTGGAGGTTTTGCAGTGAGCCGAGATTGTGCCATTGCACTGCAGCCTGGGCGATAGAGTGAGACTCCGTCTCAAAAAAAAAAAAAAGAAAAAAAAAAATCAAGGATAATGTGTTTTGTTTTAAACTGACCTATGTGACCTTTGGGTCCTGCCAATATAGTAATTTCCTAGCCATTCAAATCCATGTATTTACTTCTACTTACCTTATCAACAGTTTCCCTCTTTTTGATTGTGTGACTCTACTTGTCATTTGCCGTCTTATGAGAAACTATCCAAACTCCAGTTACAGTGACAGACAGATGAGCTCAGCTAGCACATTTCATGCCTGCACAGGGGTTACTCTGTGCCAGCATTCTTCAGTTTATAAAAATTATTATTTCAAAGAGGCCAGAGGGATTCTCATGAAGTATGTAAAAGACTTCATGTATTTGTTTCTCCTTGAAGGGAGTGTCACCACCCATGTGTATATTCACATATGAATTCTCAGTCCCTCTTTTCGTGCAGAAAATTAAGGAAAGAAATGAAGCTATTAGTCCTGGCACAGTGGCTCACGCCTGTAAGCCCAGCACTTTGGGAGGCCGAGACAGGCGGATCACCTGAGGTCAAGAGTTCGAGACCAGCCTGGCACATGGTGAGACCCCGTCTCTACTAAAAATACAAAAAATTAGCTGGGCATGGTGGTGGGCACCTGTAATCCCAGCTGCTTGGGAGGCTGAGGCAGGAGAATGGCTTGAACCTGGGAGGCGGAAGTTGCAGTGAGCTGAGATCACACCATTGCACTCCAGCCTGAGCAACAGAGCAAGACCCTGTCTCAAAAAAAAAATTAAAAAAAAAAGAAAAGAAATGGAGCTATTAAAACCACAAGTCCACCTTCACATGTTTATCATGGTGAAACCCTGTCTCTTTTTTTTTTTTTTTTTTTCGAGACGGAGTTTCAATCTCGTCGCCCAGGCTGGAGTGCAATGACGCGATCTCGGCTTACCATAACCTCTGCCTCCCAGGTTCAAGCGATTCTCCTGCCTCAGCCTCCCAAGTAGCTGGGATTACAGGCATGTGCCACCATGCCAGGCTATTTTTGTATTTTTAGTAGAGATGGGGTTTCTCCGTGTTGGTCAGTCTGCTCTTGAACTCCCGACCTCAGGTGATCCGCCTGCCTCAGCCTCCCGAAGTGCTGGGATTACAGGCGTGAGCCACAGCACCCAGCCCCTGTCTCTACTAAAAATACAAAAAATTAGCCAGGCATGGTGGCACATGCTTGTAGTCCCAGCTACTCAGGAGACTGAGGCACGAGAATCACTTGAACCAGGGAGGCGGAGGTTGCAGTGAGCCAAGATTGTGCCACTTCACTCCAACCTGGGCAACAGAGTGAGATTCTGCCTCAAAAAACAAAACAAAAAATCATTTTCAGTAAACCAGGAGACCCTCTTTGTTTCCATCCAGCAGGTATAATTATCTTTAGAATATGTCAAAGAGATTTTCTCACTTGTTTTTCTATTAGTCATAGCTGCTAAATGTCAAAGAGACCTCATCAACCAACTTCCTGCTGATTGCCCAGAGGCTACAATCAGAAAGCACAATTGATGACATGGATCAGGTTTCTCACTGATTACCTCATAGGAAATCCTTACTCCTTTTAGGCCTTCCAGCTTATGGCAGCCCTGTGGCTAGGACCCTAACTTGTAAGGTTTACTTCCTGTGACAGCATTCGTCATTGTTCAGTTCAGCCATCATAACATTAGCCATAGTCGTTGCTAATCTTGCCCTCTCCTTTTGCTAACATTGTATTCTTAAGAGTATCTTTTGGTTCACAATATTATTGAAATGATTTCCTTTCTATCCTTTCCCTTGTTTTCTGGATTTTATGTACTAAAGCCTCAATTTTGTTACCCAAGTGGAATGTTCTGTTTTAGAACATCACCTGTACTGATTACTCCTATGCACTGTTCATAAACTACCATAATGGCAGAAGTATGCATCAGTTTCTCATTACTGTCAGTCACTGCTAACCTTACCTCTCAGCCTGCCTTCAGCACATAATGAGAATTCTCAAATGCTATTTTCCCAAAATAAGTCATTGCTTAAATAGTAAAATAAGTTATTTTTAAAATAGCTTAATTAAATAGCTTAATTAAGAAGATCAACTGTAAAGCTGGTATTTGAAGGCCCTGAGAATTCTTTTTTTGCGGGGAGGCTTCTTTAATTGTGTTTATTTATTTATTTATGTATTTATTTTTGAGATGGAGTATGCTCTGTCACCCAGGCTGGAGTGCAATGGTGCAATCTCAGCTCACTGCAACCTCCACTTCCTGGGTTCATGTGATTCTCGTGCGTCAGCCTCCCGAGTAGCTGGGATTATAGGCACCCACCACCACGCACGACTAATTTTTTTGTATTTTCAGTAGAGACAGGGTTTCACCATGTTGGCCAGGCTGGTTTCGAACTCCTGACCTCAAGTGATCTGCCCGCCTTGGCCTCCCAAAATGCTGAGATTACAGGCGTGAGCCCCAACGCCTAGCTAATTTTTGTGTTTTTAGTAGAGATGGGGTTTTGATATGTTGTCCAGGCTGGTTTGATCTGTTTGGCCAGATCAAGTGATCTGCCCGCCTTGGACTTCCAAAGTGCTTGGATTACAGGCATGAGCCACCACGTTTGGCCTTCTTTGTTGTTCTGTTTTGTTGTTGGGAAGGTTCCTTTTGTTTTAACAAATGTTGCAAATTTTTTTTTTTTTTTTTTGGTGGGGAAATGGAGACATAAGTCATTAAATAAACAGATTCTTTAAAATATAGAATAGGACAAAAGATTCAAGTATTATTTAAACATTATTCAGTGTAGATGACAGTGGACTATTATATATTTTATATATATAGCTACGCTGACATCAGTTTGTTTTATTTGCTCTTATTAAAAAAAAAAATTTAAGGCCAGGCATGGTGGCTCATGCTTTTAATTCCAGCACTTTGGGAAGCTAAGGCAGAAGGATCGCTTGAGCCCAGGAGTTCAAGACCAGCCCAGGCAACATAGGGAGACCATTGTCTAAACAGTAACAACAAAAATTAACCAGACATGGCAGCATGCACCTGTAGTCCCAGCTACTCAGGAGGCTGAGGCAAGAGCATCTCTTGAGCTCAGAAGGCTAAGACTGCAGTGAGCTGTGATCACACCACTGCACTCCAGCCTTGGTGACAAAGTGAGACCCTGCTTCAGAAAGAAAAAAAAAGTTTTTTTAAGTATAGGAAGAGAGGTGGTTGAGGGTATGGTTAAGGCATTAAATTGAAAACAAGCAGATTAAGAAAGATTCCTTAATTAATGGTAATTTTTTTTATTATTATTTCTTTTAGAAGGAGTCTCACTCTGTCGCCCAGGCTGGAGTGCAGTGGCGCGATCTCGGGTCACTGCAACCTCTGCCTGCCGAGTTCCCTGCCTCAGCCTCCTGAGTAGCTGGGATTACAGGCACCGACGCTATGCATGGCTGATTTTTGTATTTTTAGTAGAGACGGGGTTTCACCATCTTGGCCAGACTGATCTTGAAATCCTGACCTCATGATCCACACACCTCGGCCTCCCAAAGTGCTGGGATTACAGGCGTGAGCCACCGCGCCCAGCCTCTTTAGCACCTTTCTCTGACCAGCTCCGTGGTAGCTAACATTGTGTCATCTGTGGAGAAACTGACTAGACCAAGCAAAAACTTGTGGAGACTGAAGGAGATCATAAAAGAGTCTGTGATGACCCTACAGTGAAGTCTCCCATGTGGAACTCCTGATGGCATTTTAGCATCTTATTAAATACCAGTGGATAACAGAAGGCCATCTCTCATGTGAAAAACAGAAACCAAAACAAACATGTAAGCCAAGAATGAGATACAAAAGAAACAATGTAATGAGCTGAAGAAAATGTAAAAACAAAACAAAAAACTACCATCAGTAGACACAGATAAGTAAAAATATTGTGCTCATGAAACAAGAATAAGAAAAAGGAAAAATCAGAGAACACAACAAGCTCTTAGAGCTTAAAACTGTATTAAAAAATAATACCAGAAATTAATAATTAAATAAGGAAAGAAAGGAGGATAATGAAGAAATTACCCAGAAGTAGAACAAAGATATAGAAAAAATGAAGAAAATTAAATAATCTGTTCAGAAGGGGGTCTAGAAAGATGAAATAGAGGAAGAAAAAAATAATTTAAGAAAACTTCCCAGGACGGAAGGACACAAGTTGATCTGATTGAAAGTACCTACCGAAAGCCAGGTGCAGTGGTGTGCCTGTAGGTTCCAGCTACTTAGTAGGCTGAGCAGGAGGATTGCTTGTGCCCTAGGAGTTTGAGCCCCGCCTGAGTAACACTGAGACCCCATCTCTTTAAAAAAAAAATTAAAAAAGAAAGTACCTACTGAGTGTCTACTATAATGAATGGGAAACTGAAACACACACTAAAGCCATTACCCTCCTGATTTTTTGCTTGAGTTTTCTTCTGGATATCTTTTACTCATTCAACCATTAATTTTGTTCCCTTGTTTTCTGTCCTTTTTACCTTTTCTTACTTTATTGAACTACCTCTATGTGGCATGACATCCACTTTTATGATTTTATCCACCTGCATGTCCATGATTGTTCTCTGATACCTAAATCCAATTGTCTCTCTTTTTTTCTGGAGACAGAGTCTCACTCTGTCACCCAGGCTGGAGTTCAGAGGCAAAAGTCGGCTCGCTGCAACCTCTGCTTCCTGAGTTCAAGTGATTCTCATGCCTCAGCCTCCCAAGAAGCTGGAATTACAGGCGTGCGCACGATGCCCAGCTACTTTTTGTATTTTTTGTAGAGCTGGGGTTTGACCATGTTGGCTAGGCTGGTCTGGAACTCCTGACCTCAAGTGATTCGCCCACCTTACCCTCCCAAAGTTCTGGGATTACAGGTGTGAGCCACCGCGCCTGGCCTCAGTTGTCTCTCTTATGGACTCCAAACCTGCTTCCTGGAATCCTGTACCCCAGTACCACTAGTTCTCGTACATTTCTAAAAGTGAACTTGTTTCCTTAGCTCTTCTTTTTTGGTCTGCTAATGAACCTATTTATCTTTCTGTATTTTCTATTGCAGTAACTGAAAATATCATCCCTACCATGTTACAAGTCAAAAATCTAGGAGTCTGAAGCTTACTCTAGGCCCCTGCATCTTCCTTACCCCTCATGTTCAATCAGCATGTCCCATCAGATCTTCTTGTTGCTAGCCCCATGTGTCCTGAGTTCCCAGGAAACTCTCCCATTCCCCATTCATCCCTCAAGGAAGGGACGATCAAGTGTCATTAGACATTTGAAGAGCAAATCTATAGCATGAAAAAGGTAAGCAAAAGTAAACTAATACACAAATTGATCCTGAAGATAATTTTTAAAAAACTCTTAAGTAGTAGTTTTAGATTTGAGATTATATTGCCCATAAAAATAAAATGAGAATATGGTAAAAAAAAAAAAAGAACAGAGAATAACAAGGAACTTTTAGATGTTAAAAATATGCTTGCCAAACTAAAATGATTCTATAGAAGGGTTGAAAGATAAGTAGAGGAAAACTAAGAGTTTACAGGGTAAAAAGACAAAAAGAAGGAAAATATTACAGTAAAAGGTAAGACATGAATGTATAAGTCTAACATTCTACTAATAGGAATGCCAGAAAAAGAGAAAATTAAGAGGAAGGAACTATCAAAGAATAATAGAAATTTTCAAGAGCTAAAGATAATAGTATTCAAAATTAATAAGGTATCTTAGGTGCTGAGCAGAATTTTTAAAGGCATATAAATATAGACTATATAGAGGTAAATCACTGTTAAATTTTAAAACACCAGAAATAAAATTTCCTGAAGAGCCCTAAAAGAAAGCAAAAATGTGCAGCCTACCAAGGAACAACATTTTCAGCAACAACAGATGTTGGAAGAAACAGAACAATGCCTTTAAGGATTTGAGAGGTCAGGCACGGTGGCTCACGCCTGTAATTCCACCACTTTGGGAGGCCAAGACAGGTGGATTACTTGAGCTCAACAGTTCAAGACCAGCCTGGGCAACATGTTGAAACTCAGTCTCTACAAAAAAATACAAAAATTAGCCAGGCATGGTGGCATGCTCCTGCAGTCCCAGCTACTTGGGAAGCTGAGGTGGGAGGATCACTTGAATCCAGGAGGTCAAGACTCCAATGAGCTGTAATTGCACCACTACACTCTAACCTGGGTGACAGAGGAAGACCCTGTCTCAAAAAGGAAGGATTCAAGGAGAATCGTATGCCCAGCAAAACTACTGAATAAAGATGAGGACAAAATCAACTCATTTCTAGACAGGCAAGGACAGAAAGTTTACCTCTATCAGAAAAACAGTATGGTTTAACTAGAAATAGCTGATAGAATTTGTTCATGTTTGCTGAACATTTGCTAGTATTTTCAAAATTCTGCAAGCTCTCTTTGCTGTTTTATTGTACAGAATAGAATATTTTCTTTAAATGTTTAATTCTATTTGTTTCTTTGTTACCTTTTTGTTTTTAAGAGACAGGGTCTTGCCATGTTGCCCAGACTGGTGTGGGACTCCTGGACTCAAGCAATCCTCCTTCCTCAGCCTCCTAAAGTAGCTAGGACTACAGGCGCACGCCACCATACCTGGCTAATTTTTCTGTTTTTTGTAGAGACAGGATCTTGCTATATTGCCCAGGCTGGTCTCGAACTCCTTGCATCAAACAGTCCTCCTGTCCTGGCTTCTCAATGTACTGGACTACAGGCATGAGCCACTGTACTCAGCCTGTTACCTTTTTAAAAAAAACACCAAACTTCATCAGTCTATTAATCTCTCTGATTTCCTCCACCCTTTTTTTTTTTTTTTGACATGGAGTCTTGCTCCATCGCCCAGGCTGGAGTGCAGTGGTGCGGTCTTGGATCATGCAACCTCCACCTCCCAGGTTCGAGCGATTCTTCTGCTTCAGTCTCCCAAGTAGCTGGGACTACAGGTTCATGCCACCACGCCCAGCTAATTTTTGTATTAGTAGAGACAGGGTTTCATCGTGTTGGCCAGGCTGGTCTCGAACTCCTGACGTCGTGATCCACCCACCTCAGCTTCCCAAAGTGCTGGGATTACAAGCATGAGCCACCATGCCCGGCCCCCTCTTTCTTTAATTTCCCTTATGCATTGTTTTAAAAATCGTGTCTTGTGGTTAATGATTTCATTCTTTATATTTATCTGAATTCTGTATATTTTCACAACTAATTAGATAACTTTTTATAGTATTTGAGAATGTATAAATTAACAGCCATGCAAAATAAGAGTTCTACATTATTGGGAGTAGTGGAATAGGGGAGAGAGCTTTTTCCCCATGATAACATGTTTTAATTTTACAAATATGGGAACAGCCTAAATTTTCCTTCCGTATTTTTTCGCTTCCTTTTTTTTTTTTTTGAATTTTTATACTGTGGTAAATAAAATTTGCCATTTTAACCATTTTTAAGTGTACAGTTAGTGGCATTACATTCACAGTGTGTTGTGCACCCACCACCAGTATTTCCAAAAATTTTCCATTACCCCAGAGAGTCTATAATTATGTAGCAATCACTCTCCATTTCCCCTTCCCCTCCGGCCTCTGGTAACCACTAATCTTTCTGTTTTTATGAATTTTATAATTCTTTCTTATACAGTACCACTAAGAAGTACAGATAATATTCATTATGTAAAATATCATTTACAATATATGGTATTTTGCTATCATTATCTACAGGGTCTGTCTTAGTTATCTATTACTGCATAACAAATTGCTCCAAAACTTAGTGTCTTAAGACAACAATAGCCATGTATTATTTCTTACAGTTTCTATGGGTGCAGGATTCAACTAGGGTAAAACAGGAATGACATGTCTCCTCCATGATGACTGTGGTCTTTGATGGAAGACACCCATGCTAGGGGCTGAAAACTTCTCTGAAGGCTTGTTCACTCACATGTCTGGCAATTGGTGCTGTCTGTCACGTGGGAGCTTTTCTGGGGCTGTCAACTGGAACACCGCAGGATTTCTCCATGTGGCCTGGGTTTCCTCACACCAGTGGTGGCTAGGTTCCCAAGGCAAGTGTCCCAAGAGAGAAAGAAAGGGAGAGACAGAGGGCCAGCCAAGTTGAAGCCATATTACCTTCAGTGACCTAGCCTCAGAAGTCACACAGCATTGGCCAGGCACGGTGGCTCACACCTGTAATCCCATCGCTTTGGGGGACCGGGGCGGGTGGATCACCTCAGGTCATGAGTTCAAGACCAGCCTGGCCAACATGATGAAACCCCATCTCTACTAAAAATACAAAAATTAGCTGGGCGTGGTGGTGAACACCTGTAATCTCAGCTACTTTTGGGAGGCTAAGGCAGGAGAATCACTTGAACTCGGAAGACGGAGGTTGCAGTGAGCCGAGACTGCGCCATTGTACTCCAGCCTGGGAGACAAGAGTGAAACTCTGCCTCAAAAAAAAAGAGAGAAGTCACACAGCATTACTTTAACTGCATTCTGTTGGGTGAGACAGTTACAAAGGTCTACTCATGTTCAAGGAAGAAGAACATAGATCCCACCTCTCAATGGAGGCATGTCAGTGTCACATTGTACGAAGAGCATGTGAAATGACATAAGAATTGGTGTGACCATCATTGAAAATATATTCAGCCACACTGTGTTTCTAACATAGTTCCCAACTCCACCTCTGAAAATAAATCCTTTAATTTGCCCTAACTGTAGCTAATTAACCCTGGAGATAGGTATCCTACTTTCTCTAATTAGGAAACTGAGATTCACACATTGAAAAGATGAAAAACATGCAATGATGTAGCTGTTCTTAAACAAAAGAAATACATTTCTTGAAAACAAGGTTATTATTAAAATGTGTCTACTAAAGAAGCTGTCCTAATTAACAGGTTTTTTTGTTTTTTGTTTTTAATTATACTTTAAGTTTTAGGGTAAATGTGCACAACGTGCAGATTTGTTACATATGTATACATGTGCCATGTTGGTGTGCTGCACCCATTAACTCGTCATTTAACATTAGGTATATCTCCTAATGCTATCCCTCCCACCTTCCCCGACCCCACAACAGGCCCTGGTGTGTGATGTTCCCCTTCCTGTGTCCATGTGTTCTCATTGTTCAGTTCCCACCTATGAGTGAGAACATGGGATGTTTGGTTTTTTGTCCTTGCGATAGTTTGCTGAGAATGATGGTTTCCAGCTTCATCCATGTCCCTACAAAGGACATGAACTCATCATTTTTTATGGCTGCATAGTATTCCATGGTGTATATGTGCCACATTTTCTTAATCCAGTCTATCATTGTTGGACATTTGGGTTGGTTCCAGGTCTTTGCTATTGTGAATAGTGCCGAAATAAACATACGTGTGCATGTGTCTTTATAGCAGCATGTTTTATAATCCTTTGGGTATATACCCAGTAATGGGATGGCTGGGTCAAATGGTATTTCTAGTTCTAGATCCCTGAGGAATCGCCACACTAACTTCCACAAGGGTTGAACTAGTTTACAGTCCCACCAACAGTGTCAAAGTGTTCCTATTTCTCCACATCCTCTCCAGCACCTGTTGTTTCCTGACTTTTTAACGATCGCCATTCTAACTGGTGTGAGATGGTATCTCATTGTGGTTTTGATTTGCATTTCTCTGATGGCCAGTGATGATGAGCATTTTTTCATGTGTCTTTTGGCTGCATAAATGTCTTCTTTTGAGAAGTGTCTGTTCATATCCTTCGCCCACTTTTTGATGGGGTCGTTTGTTTTTTTCTTGTAAATTTGTTTGAGTTCATTGTAGATTCTGGATATTAGCCCTTTGTCAGATAAGTAGGTTGCGAAAATTTTCTCCCATTTTGTAGGTTGCCTGTTCACTCTGATGGTAGTTTCTTTTGCTGTGCAGAAGCTCTTGAGTTTAATTAGATCCCATTTGTCAATTTTGGCTTTTGTTGCCATTGCTTTTGGTATTTTAGACATGAAGTCCTTGCCCATGCCTATGTCCTGAATGGTAATACCTAAGTTTTGTTCTAGGGTTTTTATGATTTTAGGTCTAACGTTTAAGTCTTTAATCCATCTTGAATTAATTTTTGTATAAGGTGTAAGGAAGGGATCCAGTTTCAGCTTTCTACATATGGCTAGCCAGTTTTCCCAATACCATTTATTAAATAGGGAATCCTTTCCCCATTGCTTGTTTTTCTCAGGTTTGTCAAAGATCAGATAGTTGTAGATATGCAGCGTTATTTCTGAGGGCTCTGTTCTGTTCCATTGATCTATATCTCTGTTTTGGTGCCAGTACCATGCTGTTTTGGTTACTGTAGCCTTGTAGTATAGTTTGAAGTCAGGTAGCACGATGCCTCCAGCTTTGTTCTTTTGGCTTAGGATTGACTTGGCAATGCGGGCTCTTTTTTGGTTCCGTATGAACTTTAAAGTACTTTTTTCCAATTCTGTGAAGAAAGTCATTGGTAGCTTGATGGGGATGGCATTGAATCTATAAATTACCTTGGGCAGTATGGCCATTTTCACAATATTGATTCTTCCTACCCATGAGCATGGAATGTTCTTGCATTTGTTTGTGTCCTCTTTTATTTCCTTGAGCAGTGGTTTGTAGTTCTCCTTGAAGAGGTCCTTCGCGTCCCTTCTAAGTTGGATTCCTAGGTATTTTATTCTCTTTGAAGCAATTGTGAATGGGAGTTCACTCATGATTTGGCTTTCTGTTTGTCTGTTATTGGTGTATAAGAATGCTTGTGATTTTTGCACATTGATTTTGTATCCTGAGACTTTGCTGAAGTTGCTTATCAGCTTAAGGAGATTTTGGGCTGAGACAGTGGGGTTTTCTAGATAGAAAATCATGTCATCTGCAAACAGGGACAATTTGACTTCCTCTTTTCCTATTTCAACACCCTTTATTTGTTTCTCCTGCCTTATTGCCCTGGCCAGAACTTCCAACACTGTGTTGAATAGGAGTGGTGAGAAAGTGCATCCGTGTCTTGTGCCAGCTTTCAAAGGGAATGCTTCCAGTTTTTGCCCATTCAGTGTGATATCGGCTGTGGGTTTGTCATAGATAGCTCTTATTATTTTGAGATACGTCCCATCAATACCTAATTTATTGAGAGTTTTTAGCATGAAGAGTTGTTGAATTTTGTCAAAGGCCTTTTCTGCATCTATTGAGATAATCATGTGGTTTTTGTCATTGGTTCTGTTTATATACTGGATTACGTTTATTGATTTTCATATGTTGAACCAGCCTTGCATCCCAGGGATGAAGCCCACTTGATCATGGTGGATAAGCTCTTTGATGTGTTGCTGGATTCGGTTTGCCAGTATTTTATTGAGGATTTTTGCATCAGTGTTAATCAGGGATATTGGTCTAAAATTCTCTTTTTTTGTTGTGTCTCTGCCCGGCTTTGGTATCAGGATGATGCTGGCCTCATAAAATGAGTTAGGAAGGATTCCCTCTTTTTCTATTGATTGGAATAGTTTCAGAAGGAATGGTACCAGCTCTTCCTTCTACCTGTGGTAGAATTTGGCTGTGAATCCATCTGGTCCTGGACTTTTTTTGGTTGGTAAGCTATTAATTATTCCTCAATTTCAGAGCCTGTTATTGGTCTATTCAGAGATTCAACTTCTTCTTGGTTTAGTCTTGGGAGGGTGTATTTGTCAAGGAATTTATCCATTTCTTCTAGATTTTCTAGTTTATTTGCGTAGAGGTGTTTATAGTATTCTCTGATGGTAGTTTGTATTTCTGTGGGATCGGTGGTGATCTCCCCTTTATCATTTTTTATTGCGTCTATTTGATTCTTCTCTCTTTTCTTCTTTATTAGTCATGCTAGCGGTCTATCAATTTTGTTGATCTTTTGAAAAAACCAGCTCCTGGATTCATTGAAATTTTGAAGGATTTTTTGTGTCTCTGTTTCCTTCAGTTCTACTCTGATCTTAGTTATTTCTTGCCTTCTGCTAGCTTTTGAATTTGTTTGCTCTTGCTTCTCTAGTTCTTTTAATTGTGATGTTAGTGTGTCAATTTTAGATCTTTCCTGCTTTCTCTTGTGGGCATTTAGTGCTATAAATTTCCCTCTACACACTGCTTTGAATGTGTCCCAGAGATTCTGGTATGTTGTGTCTTTGTTCTCATTAGTTTCAAAGAACATCTTTATTTCTGCCTTCATTTCATTGTGTACCCAGTAGTCATTCAGGAGCAGGTTGTTCAGTTTCCATGTAGTTATGCGGTTTTGAGTGAGTTTCTTAATCCTGAGTTCTAGTTTGATTGCACACTGTGGTCTGAGAGAGAGTTTGTTATAATTTCTGTTCTTTTACATTTGCTGAGGAGTGCTTTACTTCCAACTATGTGGTCAGTTTTGGAATACATGTGGTGTGGTGCTGAAAAGAATGGATATTCTGTTGATTAGGGGTGGAGAGTTCTATAGATGTCTATTGGGTCTGCTTGGTGCAGAGCTGGGTTCAATTCCTGGATATCCTTGTTAACTTTCTGTCTTGTTGATCTGTCTAGTGTTGACAGTGGGGTGTTAAGGTCTCCGATTATTATTGTGTGGGAGACTAAGTCTCTTTGTAGGTCTCTAAGGACTTGCTTTATGAATCTGGGTGTTCCTGTATTGGGTGCATATATATTTAGGATAGTTAGCTCTTCTTGTTGAATTGATGCCTTTACCATTATGTAATGGCCTTCTTTGTCGCTTTTGATCTTTGTTGGTTTAAAGTCTGTTTTATCCGAGACTAGGATTGCAACCCCTGCCTTTTTGTGTTTTCCATTTGCTTGGCAGATCTTCCTCCATTCCTTTATTTTGAGCCTATGTGTGTCTCTGCACGTGAGATGGGTTTCCTGAATACAGCACACTGATGGGTCTTGACTCTTTATCCAATTTGCCAGTCTGTGTCTTTTAATTGGAGCATTTAGCCCATTTACATTTAAGGTTAATATTGTTACGTGTGAATTTGATCCTGTCATTATGATGTTAGCTGGTTATTTTGCTTGTTAGTTGATGCAGTTTCTTCCTAGCCTTGATGGTCTTTACAATTTGGCATGTTTTTGCAGTGGCTGGTACCGGTTGTTCCTTTCCATGTTTAGTGCTTCCTTCAGGAGCTCTTTTAGGGCAAACCTGGTGGTGACAAAATCTCTCAGCATTTGCTTGTCTGTAAAGGATTTTATTCTCCTTCACTTATGAAGCTTAATTTGGCTGGATATGAAATTCTGGGTTGAAAATTCTTTTCTTTAAGAATGTTGAATGTTGGCCCTCACTCTCTTCTGGCTTGTAGAGTTTCTGCCGAGAGATCAGCTGTTAGTCTGATGGGCTTCCCTTTGTGGGTAACCCAAGCTTTCTCTCTGGCTGCCTTTAACATTTTTTCCTTCATTTCAACTTTCGTGAATCTGACAATTGTGTGTCTTGGAGTTGCTCTTCTTGAGGAGTATCTTTGTGGCGTTCTCTGTATTTCCTGAATTTGAATGTTGGCCTGCCTTGCCAGATTGGGGAAGTTCTCCTGGATAATATCCTGCAGAGTTTTTTCCAACTTGGTTCCATTCTCCCCGTCACTTTCAGGTACACCAATCAGATGTAGATTTGGTCTTTTCACATAGTCCCATATTTCTTGGAGGCTTTGTTCGTTTCTTTTTATTCTTTTTTTCTCTAAATTTCTCTTCTCGCTTCATTTCATTCATTTGATCTTCCATCACTGATACTCTCTCTTCCAGTTGATCGAATCGGCTACTGAGGCTTGTGCATTCATCACGTAGCTCTCGTGCTGTGGTTTTCAGCTCCATGAGGTCCTTTAAGGACTTCTCTGCATTGGTTATTCTAGTTAGCCATTCGTCCAATTTTTTTTCAAGGTTTTTAACTTCTTTGCCATTGGCTCGTACTTCCTCCTTTAGCTCGGAGTAGTTTGATCATCGGAAGCCGCCTTCTCTCACCTCATCAAAGTCATTCTCCATCCAGCTTTGTTCCATTGCTGTTGAGGAGCTCGTTCCTTTGGAGGAGGAGAGGCACTCTGATTTTTAGAGTTTCCAGTTTTTCTGCTCTGTTTTTTCCCCATCTTTGTGGTTTTATCTACCTTTGGTCTTTGATGATGGTGACGTACAGATGGGATTTTGGTGTGGATGTCCTTTCTGTTTGTTAGTTTTCCTTCTAACAGTCAGGACCCTCAGCTGCAGGTCTGTTGGGGTTTGCTGGAGGTCCACTCCAGACCCTGTTTGCCTGGGTATCAGCAGCGGAGGCTGTAGAACAGCGGATATTGGGGAACAGCAAATGTTGCTGCCTGATCATTCCTCTGGAAGTTTTGTCTCAGAGGAGTACCCAGCCATGTGAGGTGTCAGTCTGCCCCTACTGGGGGCTGCCTCCCAGTTAGGCTACTCGAGGGTCAGGGATCCACTTGAGGAGGCAGTCTGTCCATTCTCAGATCTCCAGCTGCGTGCTGGGATAACCACTACTCTCTTCAAAGCTGTCAGACAGGGACATTTAAGTCTGCAGAGGTTTCTGCTGCCTTTTGTTTGGCTATGCCCTGCCCCTAGAGGTGGCATCTACAGAGGCAGGCAGGCCTCCTTGAGCTGTGGTGGGCTCCACCCAGTTCGAGCTTCCAGGCCACTTTGTTTACCTACTCAAGCCTCAACAATGGCAGGCAGCCCTCCCACAGTCTCGCTGCAGCCTTGCAGTTTGATTTCAGACTGCTGTGCTAGCAATGAGCAAGGCTCCGTGGGTGTAGGACCCTTCAAGCCAGGCGCAGGATATAATCTCCTGGTGTGGCGTTTGCTAAGACCATTGGAAAAGCACAGTATTAGGGTGGGAGTGACCCGATTTTCCAGGTGCCATCTGTCACCCCTTTCTTTGACTAGGAAAGGAAATTCCCTGACCCCTTGCGCTTCCCGGGTGAGTCGATGCCTCGCCCTGCTTCGGCTCGCACTCAGTGCACTGCACCCACTGTCCTGCACCCACTATCTGACACTCCCCAGTGAGATGAACCTGGTACCTCAGTTGGAAATGCAGAAATCACCCATCTTCAGTCACTCTGGGAGCTGTAGACTGGAGCTGTTCCTGTTCGACCATCTTGGCTCCATCCCCCGGGTTTTCTTTTTTTTTTTTTTGATAGGGTCTCACTCTGTTGCCTCAGCTGAAGTGCAGTGGCACAATCACAGGTCACTGTAGCCTCAACCTCCCAGGCTCCAGCAGTATTTCCATCTCAGCTCCCCGAGTAGCTGGGACTACAGGTGCATGCCACCACTCCTGGCTAATTTTTGTTTGGGGGTTTGTTTTTGTTTTGTTTTTTTTTTCGTAGCGATGGGGTTTCACCATGTTGCCCAAGCTAGTCTTGAACTCCTGGGCTCACGCAATCCTGCCATCTCAGCCTTCCAAAGTGCTAGGATTATGGGCATGAGCTGCCGCACCCAGCCTAATTAACAGCTTCCTGGTCAAGATGCTTCCTGGTCAAGAAAACATTTTCATATGAATAAGATTATGTGTGAACATTGTGTTTATAGTTTGGGTGTGAAAGCATTTTTTTAGGTCCTTGATTGACCTGAAATATTTGAATACACAATTGCCTTTTTTCCGTGACATATATTTAGGGTAATGTATTAAGTACATTTTTGTTATATAACTGTTCTAACCAAGTTATCTTACCTCTCTAAAGCTGCAGTTTCCTCCTTTGAAATGTTATAATAATAATAGTATTGACTTCATGAGCTGACATGAGGATTAAATGAGTTAATATATGTTAAATGCTTGGCACACAATAAGTGCTAAGAAAAAAGTTAGACACAGGAAGTACATGGATATGTTTTACATATATATATTTATATATGTATATATGAAGAGTCAGAGCATAATGAATTCATTTCCAAATGGTATTTAAAGGATAAGGCAATATGGTTAATTAAAATATTTTGTTAAGCTCTTTTATGTAAGAAGAACATATTAGATTGCTTCTTACTTTGATAACTACTGTTTGCTTTTCCTAGTTCGAAAAAGAAAAACAGCATGATATTCGATCATTTTTTTTACCACAACCTAAAAAAAGACAGTTGATGACCTCCTGTGACGAATCAAAGAGATTCCAGGAGGAAAATACTGTAGTGTCATCAGACCCTACAAAAACAGCTGCAAGAGATATCATCGATTATGAAAGTGATGTTGAACCTGAAACTAAAAGATTGAAATTGGCCACCTCAGAAGACCACTGCAGTCCGTCAGAAGAGACACCATCCCAGTCCAAGCAAATCAGAACTCCACTCATGGAAAGTGTCCAGGAGGCCAAGGCCCAGTCAACCACCCCAGCCTTTCCTGTAGAGGGCTGGCCGTGTAGTCTCTGCACCTATATCAATAATTCAGTGTTACCTTATTGTGAAATGTGTGAGACTCCTCAAGGCAGTGCTGGTGAGTATATAGAAGGTGACCATGGAGGTAAGGGCTGTTAGTGGTGTCTTCAGATAACCTGTGCTTTTAGAGACTGCTGTTATCCAGGGTTAGTATGACTCAGCACAACTTTAGCTTTTAAATTGGAATAAGAGCTTCGTATAGTGAAGACTGAATTTATCCCTTATGGAATGTGAAAAGCTCTCAGTTCTTTCAAGAATGTATATCCCCAAATGTCTGTGATATGGCATTAATTTGGCACAAATGGACATTTCTGATTAATGTCAGCAGGATATGAATTCAGTGAGCAGGAATAGAAGCTCTGTTGCTATGGTAGCAAATATGCCTTATACTCATAGACCTTCTATTTTCTCTCCTCTGTAGCTAATACTTGTTTTTAAGGAAATTGTGGATTATTTTTATGTTTAAATAGCAAAATAATCTAATGTAGCTTCTTTGCCTAGTCAGTATACATTGTGCCATGGTTTTTGCTTGTCAAAGCATCAAAACTCCTCTATGGATCAGTCTTCATTTGTGAACCAATTTGTTGTCTGGTTTTTTTGAGTTTATTCTTTTTTAAAACATATTATTTTAAAGTCAGAAATCATAAATATACCTCTAGTATGTTTTTATAGCATGGGATACCATTTTCTGATGTTTAGTTTCTGAAATGATTATTAATACCCATGGTTGTCATAAGAAAAAGATCATTCGTATTCTTGTTTCCAATTCTACAGAGCATTTTTATAGTAATAAAAATGCCAAGTTGACAGTTTTGGAAACTAGAAGTACACATTGTATTTTATCAGTTGTAATAATTGTACACATCTAATTTTGCATCATACATTAATTCTTCAAAATATTGGTATTGACAAAGACTCAGCTAAGATATAAATTCTGATATTGCAGTTCCTTCCTCTTGCCTTGCTCTTCTCTCTGTCTTAATTTTGATTTGAAGGAAAATGTAGGGAGGAGCTGAGTCTTCCCTCTTTCACTTGTGGGTACTCCTACCAAAATTGACAAGTCTGCCGTCTGAGTGGTTAAATTTGTATGTGGGCACCTGTTGTCTGTGAACTAAATTGGAATCACATGCTTATTCCATGTAATATCTCTGTTACAATTAGCATGATTGCATGCAATTCCCAACTGCTACAGGCAATAAAAATAAGTTCTATTGTGACTATAAAATAATGTCAGTTCACATTAAATGTATAAGTTGAATGATTTAGCAACAAAAGTCATAATTTAATATGGGTTTTATAGTTCTGATTTTTCCTTTGCAATACCAAGAGCAACAATGAAAATTTCTAGACCCATGATTTAATAAGGAATCTGTCAAGCAACTTAAAAAAATAAAAACTATCTTTTGTGAATGTGAAAGTCTGATTAGAGAGAAATACATAGTCTAAGTAACCGTGATATTACTATATATAAAAAATATAATTATTAGGTTTATATTTCTACCACTGCCACATCTGATACCCAAATCTTCTCCTCCCTGTTCTTTACTACATCATGCTAAAAACTTGGGCTGTATCTTTGGTCTCTTTCTCGCCTCCCACACTCAACCCATCAAGTAACCTCCAAAGAAATCTTGATTCCAACCACTCTATCTTTATTGCTACCATCCTACTCTAAAGCCACCATCTTTCTCCCAGACCTCAGTGGCCTCCATATTAATCTGATCCTTTAGTGCACAGCAGCCAAAGTGATCCTTTATTCCTTTGCCTAAAACTCTTTAATGGCTTCCAGTTACATTTAGAATATTTAAACCAAGAATACAGGCCCGAATCCAAGCTTCCTAGAGCCATGAACAGCTCTCAGAGCTTGGTCCTCATGACTTTTGCTATAGTAGTGCTCTCCAAAACCTTCTTACTGAAAAAAAAAAAAACCAAAATAAAAACGTAGTTGTGTTCTCTTTATCTGAAAATATACTATTTACCTATTTGTTAATTTTATTGTCTTTCTCTGCCATTTAGAATGGAGTCTAGAATGCAGGGATTTCTCTGTCCTGCTGTCTCTTTAGCATCTAGAATAGTACTGGATATATAGTAGGCTCCTGATAAATGTTTTGAACATATGCATAAACATTATTCACTTTCTTTTTATAAGACCTAGCTGTTACATTCCTTTTACTTTACTTTTAAATGTAAATTATTACATTTTTGTAATAATTTTTATTTTAACAGTTATGCAAATAGATAGCCTCAACCATATCCAGGATAAAAACGAGAAGGATGATTCTCAGAAAGACACCTCCAAAAAGGTTCAAACTATCTCAGACTGTGAAAAACAAGCCCTTGCACGGTCAGAACCTGGCCAGTTGGCTGACAGCAAGGAAGAAACATCAAAAATTGAGAAAGAAGACGGACTTACATCCCAGCCAGGTAATGGTAAGTCTTGTTTCCATTTCTAGCATCCAAGTAATAACCATTACTTTCACACATAATACTGTTATTAGATTAGTAATTACTACCTTGTTCCAGGTTCCTTTTACTCTCTTTTATATTAAAAATACCAACCATTTGTAACCACATACTTAAACACCAGATGGCTAGAAGAGCTGAGTGTGTCTGTTGGCATTCAGACATTATACATAGAGCAAAACCGATAAATAGCTACATGTGCTGCCACCAGGCCTGTTGCCCAGCTTCAACCAAGCCTAGCTCATTCACACAGTAAGGGTGTTGTTTTGATATTTGGGAGGTGCTTTGGGACAAAACAGTAAGACTGACAGATAATTAACTAACACTTAGCATGTCATTAATCCTTTACACAGAAATTCTTGTAAATAGTTCTACTTAATTGGCATATTTTTTAAAAAGTATTTTAAAGAAAATGTTTTTAGGGTACATAATGTCAAGACTGTATGAATCATGACTGCATTTGGAGCCAACCATACAGTGTTTCGGGTTTGTTTACTTTTTGGTTGATTCCATTCATTATTTATAGCTGTGATGGTTAGCAAATACCAGCCTGTATGTCATACTTCACTATCATTTATGGGCTAGCTGGCAAGAGACTGAGTAATTTTGGGTTATTTTCCTTGTTACTCAGTGACCATAGTAACATACAGATTGATATTCTTATTCAGATAAACCCAATAGTTGGGATGAGACGGTTGAAGCTTTCCTTCTAAGTTAGTTGCTATTAAACACTAATATAATTTAGAGTCTGACTCATAGCTTTAAAATGAAATGTTCATTTAAGAATTTCTGAGCTCAAGGCATCCTTCTTTCTTCTTCTCTCAGCCTTCCTTCTAACTCCTCAAGGTCTTCCCAAAGAATGTCTTGGAATGGATCTGTTTAGGTCTGTTAATTTTAACAGCTTTTAAGTAGACAGTGTAGACTCAGGTGGGTTATACTCTTTTGTGTCTCTAGTTTTCTTGATCTCACTGTGAGAAACTCTCAAGTGCTGATGAAACTCTGGTTATGGGACAGCATATGGCTCATTGAACTAAATATCAGACTAGGAACCAACACCTGGCAATTGTCATCACCTGGGCTATGGGTCTCTTCATCTATGGCAGGGAAATATTGGCTTGTTAGTTGTACATTGATCTCTTGATGAAAACATGTTAGCTTGTACTTACAAATGCTTTTTTAAAATCACTTTGAAGTTTTGTTCTGCCAATGAAATTTGCTTTGCCCTCATTCACTCCAGACAATGCCAGCATTTACCCCTTACCTATTCCTGCTTCCCTTTTTTGACTTTTCAGATCACTGGGCTGAGAATTCCACATAAGAGGTATGCTTCACATCTTTCCACTAACATGGATTTCCATGAAAAACAAACAGAAAACAAAAGTAGGCACACTATGTTAAATGCTTATTCTACCTACATATGCTCTTTTAGAACCAGAGTGGTACATACTACTCTAGAACTGTAGTTTTGTTCTTTCTGGAATTCCAGGAGTTTGGAAGAATGACCATAGGTGCATCATCTATAGTCTCAAACCATTAATTTACACTTCATGGCAACACTGAAAAGAGAAATATGTTCCCTAATATAGCTGATAGCTATCAAGAATTAATATCAACTGATTTGGAATTGTTGTTACAGTTATTTTTATCAAAGAATGGCTTCTGATCTTTAAACATTAATGCATAGTTCTTCAAAGAAAACTGCCAATTAAGCTATGACACAATACCTTAATGATAGCCGAGGCCAGGCCACATCATCCTCTGTTGCTTGGACATTTCTTTCATTTGTTCTGAGGGATTTGGCAATTTCTCCTGCTTTCATTTGCTTTCTTTGGCATGTAATAGGCAACCTTTTTGAACATCTCAGTAACCAATGTAAGACACTTTCCTCTATTTGCAGAGCTCTTGCTTCCTTCAGTACCATGAAGCACTCCATTATTCCTTTACAAGAAAATAAGATATTTTGGTTATTCCTCCAGTGATACACATTTGCTTCTTTAATACCAAGTTTATGCTTTCCTGGTCTGTATCCAAGTTTTATGGTATATATGATAACTTTTCATTTCAGTACCAAATCATAGTGAAAAAATTTAAAGACATTTTAAAGGTAATAAATACATATAGTAGCAACAATGCATATACCTCATGTGTAGTGTAGAAGTGACAATAGTATTACAGCTATGACTGAGCTCATCCATACTAAGGCAAAGACAACTATTTTACAACTGCCACATAGCCAGCAATGATTGTAAAATGCCATTGTTGTTATTGGCTCTAAGACATGCCAGTTTCAGAGATGTTAAAGTACATTTTTGAATTTACAAAATAAGGAAATAATTCATAACTCAAGTTTGTAAAGTGGCCAATGCCTTGATTAGAAAAATAATAGTATGATGACATTGCCAAGTAGAATGGCAAACAAATCATAGACTTCTAGGTCTGGGAAAGTACTTTAAAAGATCACTGAGGAACTGTGAGAGAAGGTAAGAGCACAGACTCTGGAGCCAGCTTGCAGGTTTTACATCCTCTTACTAGCCATATGACCATAAGTAAGTTCACGTGCCTCAGTTTCTTCCTATGTAAAATGCACTATTTATTTCTAAAAGGTGTTACTGTATGTACCTACAACAATGCCTGGCACATTGTGTATGCTCACTAAATGTTAACTATAATTATTATTTAGACCTGAATTGATAATCCTGTATCTCCTGCAAAATATATTGGACAATAGGACTGAGAAAGGGCTAAAAAAGAGATCATCAGAAAAGAAGCTTGTCTGCTTATCTTCTTTTGTGAATGTCAGGCACCAGGCTACAGGGAATCAGGCATTTAAGTGGCCCTCAACATAGCGATGTTGCTGCTAATAATCAAAATGATGCTCATTCGGTCTCAAATCTACTCTAGCAAAAGGAATAGATTAGTCTAAATTTTTTCAAGACCAATAGCAGCTCTTATTGGTGGAAATTCTTCCTTATGCCTACCAACTTGTAGTTTTTCAGCTAATTCTGAATCTGTTTGTTTCTTGTTAGGTCATTAGCAAAAATGTAAAACAATTGGTTACCATATAAGCCAATATGCTCTTCAATGGCCTACCGTGGTAGTTTTATTTCAAGCCTAGACAATTACTTTTTGTTAAATATATTGATATTTTGATATAGCTATTTCATCATTCTAACCTACACACGATTAAAATAAGCTATTTTAGATAGAGGGTAGATAAGCCTTCAGGTTCTCTTTTGTCTTCTTTAATAGAACAGTTGAAGAGTTCAGACACTTTGCCAGTGTATGACACCTTAATGTTTTGTGCAAGTAGGAATACTGACCGGATTCACATCTATACTAAGGTAAGCGTCATGCAGATTCTGTAACTCGAAACATAAAAAAGACTTCCTTTTTTCACTTTTCAATGGAGATACTTAATTTTATTAACAATGAGATAAGCATCTAGTTATTTTCCTCAAAGTTAATTCTCAAATTTCTGTGTTAAATCTACAGACAATGAGAGGTAAAACCACATGTCTTTAAGAACATAGACTTCAGGGCCAGACTGCTTCAGTTCAAATCTGTTAGTATGTAATCTTGCACACATTACTCAACTGCTCTGTGCGTCAATTTCCTCAGCTGTAAAATGTGGTAAACCCCATTTACCCTGATGTGATTATTACACACTGTATGCCAGTATCAAAATATCTCATGTATCCCATAAATATATAAACCTACTATGTACCCTTAAAAATTAAAAATTGTTAAAATAATAAAAAATAAAATGCAGACAGGATTTGTTGCAAAGATAAAACAAGCTGAGTCCTGTAAAGCACTTAGCACAGTGCCTGGCCTATATGAACTCTCCATAAATGTTATTTCCTGCAACGATCACTTGCAGCAGCAGGAGCAGCAGCATCCTTACAGAGGCCTAGACCTGCCCATTTGTGTTGAGTAAATGCTAGGAAGCTTTTTGTCAGATGATTGCTGATTCCTGCCATATGCTAGCTTAGTAGTGCCCAAACTTTTTAGACTCAGGACCCCTTTGCACTCCTAAAATTTATTGAGAACCCCAAAGAGCTTTTGTTTATATGGGTTATATCTATTGATGTCTACTATATTTGAAATTAAAATGGAGCCTCTCAAAAATACTTATTTATGGCCGGGTGTGGTGGCTCATGCCTGTAATCCCAGCACTTGGAGAGGCCAAGGTGGGTGGATCACCTGAGGTCAGGAGTTTGAAAGCAGCCTGGCCAACGTGGTGAAACCCCTCACCTCCACTAAAAATACGAAAATTAGCTGGGTGTGGTAGCAAGTGCCTTTAATCGCAGCTACTCAGGAGGCTGAGGCAGGAGAATCTCTTGAACCTGGGAGGCAGAGGTTGCAGTGAGCCAAGATCACGCCACTGCACTCCAGCCTGGGCTACAAAATGAGACTCTGTCTCAAAAAAAAAAAAAAAGTTTTTTCATTTATTCACTTAAATGTGAATAATTAACAGTTACATTTTTCTATTTCTGTTTTGTATTTTTTGTTTTTTTTAGGACAGAGTCTCGCTCTGTCGCCCAGGCTAGAGTGCAGTGGTGCAATCTCGGCTCACTGCAACCTCCACCTCCTGGGTTCAAACGATTCTCCTGCCTCAGCCTCCAGGTAGCTGGGACTACAGGCGCCCACCACCGTGCCTGGCTAATTTTTGTATTTTTAGTAGAGATGATGTTTCACCATATTGGCCAAGCTTGTCTCGACCTCTTGACCTTGTGATCCGCCCACCTCAGCCTCCTGAAGTGCTGGGATTACAGGTGTGAGCCACCCACCTGGCCATTTTTTATTTGTTTGTTTGTTTTTGGAGAGAGAGGGTCTTGCTGTGTTGCCCAGACTGGTCTCAAACTCCTGGGTTCAAACAGTCCGCCCGCCTCAGCCTCCTAAAGTGCTAGGATTATAGGCGTGAGCCACAATGCCTGGCCAACAATTATTTGTAAGTGAGTAAATGCATATTTTAAGAGAAACAAACCCATTATATATTTATATAAATAACATTTTTTATTTAAAATAATTATATTTTCCAAGTCAAAAAAATATTTAGTGAGAAGAATGTCATTGTTTTACATGTTTAGCAATTTTCTCTAAAGTCTTAATGGAAAACAGTGGGATTCCCATATCTGTCTCTGCGTTCAGTTTGTTGAGATAGCATTTCATGTAGCCACTGGAAAAAGTCACCACACATTTGTGAAAGAATGAGAGTGGAAAAGGCAAACAGTATCTTACTATTAGTATGAAAACACTTATGACTTTCTGAAAGGATCACAGGAACCATGTGAGAATCTATGGCCTGGATAGATTATGAATACTTTTATTTGGTCTAAAATTTTAAATTTCTTTTTTTTTTTTTTTTTTTTTTTTTTTGAGATGGAGTCTAGCTCTGTCACCCAGGCTGGAGTGCAGTGGTGCGATCTCAGTTCACTGCAACCTCTGCCTCCCAGGTTCAAGTGATTCTCCTGCCTCAGCCTCCCGAATAGCTGGGATTGCAGCACCCACCACCACACCTAGCTAATTTTTCTATTTTTAGTAGAGACAGGGTTCCACTGTGTTGTCTAGCCTGGTCTTGAACTCCTGACTCCGTGATCTGCCTGCCTCAGCCTCCCAAAGTGCTGGGATTACAAACATGAGCCACCACGCCCAGCCTAAAATTTTAAATTTCTAATCTTTATAAGTATATACGATAGTATTTGAAACTTTTAAAACTCATGGTCCATTATATAGATGTTTAAAAGATAGTATGTTGGAGATGACCAAACTTTCAGTTACAGGTTTTCTACTAAACCGAATATAGATACAGATAGATAGTGTACCATGTAATAATATTCTTTTAGGAGGAGATGGCTAGGATTGTGAATACCAGAATCCCCAAGCAGCCTCTAGCATGGGACAGTAACTGAGAGAGAGACACCAAGAACCAAGCCAGGCAGTAATCAATGCTCCTCTTATAGGTTTGGAGCCTGGTCTACCAAGTGGAGCCTCTGACATGGTGAACCAGGCTGCAGGGAGCACCAATGACTCCTTTATTCATCTTGAGGCAGGTTTAAGTGCCTGAGCCACCCTCATCCCCCATGCTGGGGGATCTTTAGGCCATGCCTCTTTCTCAGACCATCACATGAGAGGGACAGAGAAATGGTCCCAAGAGGGTAGAGAAACCAAAGCGCAGACACCAGGCAGAGCATACCACAGAAATCCAGAAGCCCTTAAATTCTTTAATCTTTTTTTACTGTATACAGTGAAAGCTCTGCCTCTTGGATTACCTGATCAGTGTTTTATCCCCGTTGGGGTGGAGACAGGGAGAGAACTGCAAGCTCCTGGTAGAGGGTATAATGCACCTGCTGCCAAACCAAACCACAGCAACCACCTCACTGACCCTTATTCAGGCTCTGCCACCAGCCTAGTAGCCTGCTTCTTCTTGACATCTCTGTTAATGGTCTGAAATATATTTTTATGACTGTTCTAAATACTTACGTGTCCCTTTACCATAAAATGTTATCACCCAAATAATTTTCCAAACACAAGACACTAAGCAGATGAGTTGTCGACATATCTTTTCACAACCAGAGTAGAGCTGAGATGAAAGCTTTCTTTTTCACCGTAAAAGAGCTGAAGTAAGGCTGGGCATAGTGGCTCACATCTGTAATCCCAACACTTTGGGAGGCCGAGGCAGGCGGATCACCTGAGGTCAGGAATTCACGACCAGCCTGGCCAATATGGTGATACCCCGACTCTACTAAAAATACAAAAATTAGCTGGGCATGGTGGCAGGCACCAGTAATCCCAGCTACTTGGGAGGCTGAGGCAGGAGAATCGCTTGAACCCCGGAGGTACAGGTTGCAGTGAGCCAAGATCGTGCCACTGCACTCCAGCCTGGGCAAAAGAGCACGACTCTGTCTCAAAAAAAAAAAAAAAAAAAAAATTACTAGTTCACTGCCTAAAAGGATATCCCTTTAAAGGAAGAGTAGTAACAGACATTTAGCATCCTGTGTCATATTAGAACTGTTCATTTCAGCCAGAATCCCAAGTCTGTATCAGGGTTTAGAATTACATACCAATTTTTTTTTTTTTTTTTTTTTTTTTTTTTGAGATGGAGTCTCTCTGCCACCCAGGCTGGAGTGCAGTGGCGGGATCTTGGCTCACTGCAATCTCTGCCTCCCGGGTTCAAGCGATTCTCCTGCCTCAGCCTCCGGAGTAGCTGGGATTACAGGTGCACGCCACCATGCCCAGCTAATTTTTGTATTTTTAGTAGAGACGGGGTTTCACCATGTTGGTCAGGCTCGTCTCAAACTCTCATGACCTTGTGATCCTCCTGCCTCGGCCTCCCAAAGTGCTGGGATTACAGGCATGAGCCACTGTGCCTGGCCTCAAAATTCTTAATCAGTGCGTACTTTTTGTATGTTTTTCTCCAAAGCAATTGTGGGAGCTGTAACTTTTTTTTTTTTTTTTTTTAGCTGAGAGACTATGAGTTCAACTATTGTTGATATAATAGATTTTCGTATGAGAGGTTCTTCTTCCCCTTTATAAAGGAAATACCTCTACTACACCGCTGTATGTAGTTACTTTCTACCCTTAAGATTTCAGGGGCTGTGTGGTGGCTCATGCCTATAATCCTAGCACTTTGGGAGGCCGAAGCGGGAGAATCACTTGAGCCCAGGAGTTCAAGGTGGTAGGATCACTTGAGCCCAGGATTTTGAGACCAGCCTGGGCAACATGGTGAAACCCTGTCTCTACAAAAAAATATAAAAAATTAGCCAGGCATGGTAGAACGTGCCTGTAATTCCAGCTACTTGGGAGGCTGAGGTGGGAGGATCACCTGGGCCCAGGAGGTTGAGGCTGCAGTGAGCTGAGATCATGCTGCTGCACCCCAGCCTGGGTGACAGAGTGATACCTTGTCTCAAAAAAAAAAAAGGGAAAAAAAAGATTTCAGGATGTTGTGCACCAATTGTTGGGACCTAATTGCAGTTCCACTTACTCTCCAGGTGGTACCATTGGCAGACAGTCCTCATTGACTGATATTGTGACATTGCTTTGGGGGAGCCAATTTTTAAGTAATTTCTCTAGAATTGATCTTTCTACCTTCTCTTTACTTCCTTGTTCCTGTAACAATCGACAGGCATATCATTTGGTGAAGGTTATTCAGACTATTCCTTGATACCATTCTTTGATGTGATACTTATATTGTCAGTGAGTATAAAGAAGTTTATTTGCAAATTTGGAATGGTTGTGCTACTGTTAACTTCAAGGATGTAATATTCTTCTATATTAATTTGCAGCGTACAGATTTTATTGTTTTGATACATCTTTCCAAGATTAGTCAATAGAAAAGAGTATGACACAGCAGTAAACAAAGCATTCCAGGCTGAAGGCAATAGCCTTGGGCTAGGCATGGGCAATGGAGGCATCCAGTGCAGTAGAGAGCCTGCCTCCTCTTCTTGGCTCACAGTTTCTCCAGAAGAGCCATTTTGGTGGACCCTTGTCTAGAATGTGTCACCTCAGTTTTTCTTTTAGGAGACTAGGCATATTGTGTCATAATGTAATTATTTTCATTTAAAATAGTTGCTAGTGCCTATACAAAAATGGATTATTAGTGTCTTCCTAATCTATCATCAGGATGGAAAACAGATGAGCTGTAATTTCATTCCTTTGGATATAAAATTAGACCTTTGGGAAGATTTACCAGCAAGCTTTCAGCTGAAACAAAATCGCTCACTGGTAAGAATAGTTTTAAATAAAATGGCTTTATTTACTTTAAATAAACTTGTTTTAGTAATTTTAATGATCATTTTTAGTTTAATTTTAAAAAAGCACTTTGTGGCATGTTGTAGAGTCAAATCCCTGGTTGCATTTTCATCAGTCTAGGCGGTGCCTATTAATTACCCAGTGCTAAGAATATATGTGAAATCTGTTTCCTTGGCAAATGATCACACCTACAGTTGCTGTTTCTGTGGATAGAATCATCCTCACATTATTTAATTTCTCATTCACAGGATTAGCAACTGTGATATTTGTATCTGCTAGAATCACATTTTTTCTATTAAGGTTAAGTTCTAACAATGACAAATTCCCAGAGCAGAGATAATACCTTATTGGGTGATTCTTGATTCATTATTAGAAGCACTAGCATGCAGCTTCAGGCCAGGTTCCTGCCAGGGAGGTCTTAACACTGATCTGTGGCTGATTTTCCTTCACTGCCAAGAAGGGTCATCATGCGCAGGGACTAACCCAGCATGCTGTGTGCTATTTTTACAAGAAAATGGTGACTATTTTTTTTTTTACCATTTGAGTGGAAATGAAGCATTGCCTGTAGGTCAACTATACCTGTTTTAAATGAAAAGGGAGCAGTAAGCTATTTACTTGGAATCTTCTAACCCTGATTCTCAGTGTCCCACAAAATAGCCAGTTATGTATACTTGACTGGTAACCCTACTAAAAATGTCCCAGATTTATTGATGTTTTTTTTCCTGTGAAAACTTAGGCATCATTTACGAAGCAATTCTCAGATGTTGCACTAACATTCTGTCACCCAGTTTTGCCTTGACCCCAGCTAGGGTATGTACTTCCAGACCTTTTTTGATCTCAATGAGCATATTATCACTGTTGATCTATGTGTGTTAAGGGCATACACTGCATGTCCTGAAACATGCCTTTAGAGAACCTTTGGCTTGAAAAAGATCTCTTGGCTGGGTGAGATGACTCACGCCTGTAATGCCAACACTTTGGGGGCTGAGGCAGGAGGATCACTTGGGCCCAGGAGTTTAAGACCAGCCTGGGAAACATAGTGAGACCCTGTCACTATAGAAAATAGAAAAACTAGCCAGGTATGGTGGCATGTGCCTGTAGTCCCAGCTACTCAGGAGACTAAGGCAGCAGGAGGACTGCTGGAGCCCAGGAGGTCAAGGCTGCAGTAAGCCGTGATCATGCCACTGCACTCCAGCCTGGACAACAGAGCAAGACCCTATCAAAAAGAAAAAAAAAAAAGATATCTCTTGAGAACTGCTGTAGGTAGTTTACAATAAAGATATGAAAACTGCATCAAATTGAAGAAAGCCTTAGGTTGTGGAACTCAAAAGCCTATTTGGGGGACATAACAAAATAGCAGTTTTCTGATGTTGTAAATAGGCTCACTTTCAAAGGAAGATATCTGCCTGTGAGCTGTTAACTCTTATTATCTCATTTTCTGCCAGATTTTGAGATTTGTTCGAGAATGGAGTAGTCTAACTGCCATGAAGCAAAGGATAATCAGGAAAAGTGGACAGCTATTCTGTAGCCCCATTCTTGCTTTGGAAGAGATCACAAAGCAACAAACCAAACAAAATTGCACCAAAAGGTATGAGTTGTCTTTTTTTTTTTTAATTTTGTATTATATTACTTTTCATGGTTCTTTCTACAGGGGGGTCTGAGGCATCTTTTGGAACCACTAATGAAATCCTGATGAGTTATGAGAAAATTATGCATAAAATCACAGCCGTATTATTTCATAACAAGATAATTATATGTCTAGTGAATTTGACAAAATCTGCTAAAAGAGATCGGGTTGTCCAGATCTTACTCTCCATGAGTCCCATCAATCAACAAAAAGACCAGAGTCACAGGATGGTGCAACCTATGACCTGCCAAGCCTGGGACACTTATTAGCAGCAGGAATACATTTTACTCTTAGAACATCAGAGCATGCCTCTGGACCCCATCTGCTTTGCCCTGCTTTGGGTGAGTATGATGCTGTGCAGCAAGGGAGCTGGTTCTATTTGAATGCATCACCACCCAAGTAATGGAAGATAACTATAATCATGTCCATGATTGGAAATGAAATAAAAGGAAAGGTTGACTGTCAGATATTTGTGACTGTTTTGCCCTTATCATTACAGGTTCCTTTCTAATCTCTGTACATTTGATTTCCTTCCTTGTCATCACAATCATCGTTATCCCACTCAAGTCTCCCCATGTGTGATCTCAAATCCCTGTTCTTTGTAAACTCTTTTCTTAGCATGAAGCAAGGATTATCAGGAAAAGTGGTCAGCTGTTTTGTAGCCCAATCCTTGCTTTTGAAAGAGATTGCAGGCTGGGCGCAGTGGCTCATGCCTGTAATCCCAACACTTTGGGAGGCCAAGGCAGGTAGATTGCATGAGCCCAGGAGTTCAATGATCAGCCTGGGAAACATAGGGAGACCCTGTTTCTATTAAAAAAAAAAAACAAAACAAAAATTAGCCAGGTGGCACACTCCTATAGTTCTAGCTACTTGGGAGGCTGAGGCTGGAGGATTGCTTGAGCCTGGGAGGTTGAGGCTGCAGTGAACTGAGATTGTACCACTGCACTCCAGCCTGGGCAACAGAGTAAGTCCCTGTCTCAAACAAAACAAAACAAAACAGATGGCAAAGCAATAAACCAAATGGCATTATTGGCAGAGAAAGCCCTTTAGCTCTTGCTGCCTCCATACATCTGTAATCTCTCCTCATCCTTATATTTCATCAGTTTATCAGAGAGGTTTCCTTTCTCTAGCTTTTTCCGTGCACACAAGTGAAAAAAATCCAGGGGGTTGGAGGGGAGCAAGGGACCGAGAACATGGTTGATTAAATAAATTATGATATTTCCATAACATGGTTGATTAAATAAATTATGATAGTTCCATACAGTGAAAATCTTTTCCACTGTTCCAACGTATGGCATATGGTACATTTATTTGTTTGTAAGAACAAGGAATAATACTTGTGATAAATTGTTAAGGGTAAATATAAATTGTAAAAAAAAAAAAAGGGATGGAGACACAAACTTTACTATTTGCACAACTTGCTATTCCTGACATAGAAATTGTCTAGAAGGATACCTTAGAAATTCTTATCACGGGTTTCTCTTGGACAGTGGTTTTCAATTCGGAGCAATTTGGTCCCGTAGGGTGGTAGTGTCTGGAGACATTTTAAATTGTCTCAAGTAAGGGATGTGACTAGGGAGTATCTAGTGGGTAGAGGCCCAGGATGCTGCTGAGAATTCTACAGTGAACAGGATTGCACCCCCCAAAACAGAATTATCCATTTCAAAATGTCTATATTACCACTGTTGAGAAATCTTGCTCTAGGGCATAAAACTTGAGGATTTGTGGAGGTAGTAGGGACTTTATACTTTATGCCAGGATTACAAACTCATTTGACTAAAAACAAAACAAGAATCACAAATGAATGAATGAGGTCAGTTATAAAACTAAAAAAGGATGAGATATGGGCTGAGACTATGTCAAACAGGCAGATTTGGAACCCAGCTGAAGTCATTCAAATTCAGATTTAAAAATAAAATACTGGTACATGGTGGCTCACGCCTGTAATTCCAGAACTTTGGGAGGCCAAGGAGGACAGATTGCTTGAGCCCAGAGTTCAAGACCAGCCTGGGCAACATGGCAAAACCTCATCTCTACAAAAAACAGATAGATTAGCTAGGCATGGTGGTGCGTGCCTGTAGTCCCAGCTACTTTGGAGACTGAGCTGGGAGGATCACCTGAGCCCCTGGAGGTCCAGGCTACAGTGACCCATGATTGTGCCACTGCAGTTCAGCCTGGGAGACAGAGTGAGAACTTGTCTCAGAAATAAAATAAAATAAAACACAACAAAAATTAAATTAAATTAATAAAATAAAAAAATACTGGCTAGCCATGGTGGCTCACACCTGTAATCCTAGCACTTTGGAAAGCCAAGGTGGAAAGATCACTTGAGGTCAAGAGCTCGAGACCAGACTGGTCAACATAGCGAGACTATATCTCCACAAAAACCCAAAAAAATAGCCAGGCATGGTGGCTCACGCCCACAAGCCCAGATATTCGGGAGGCTGAGGCAGGAGGATCACCTGAGCCCAGGAGGTCAAGGCTGCGATAAGCTGTGATCGTGCCACTGCACTCCAGCCTGGGTGATAGAGCAAGACCCTGTCTCAAAATGAATAAATAAATTTAAAATGCTGTATGATTACAGTAAATTAATGCTGTATGAGTACAGTAAAGTCCTTTGACTAACTGAATTTATCCATAAGTTGCCAGTTTTGGACTCTTAGCCTGAACTCTTCTGTAACGGTTGATTTTTTTCCCATGGGCGTGTGTCATTTTCTATAAAAATACATTTAAAATATGTGTTACATATTTATATACATATGTACACATACCTACACATAAGTGCACACACGCACACATATATCAAAAAGCACAATGCCTATTTTATTTTTTCCAATACTTCCAGTCCTCTCAATCTTTCTCATTTTTGTAACCAGTCTTTGTTGACCTTCTCTTTCTCACATGATCATAATTCTCTTCATAACTGAATTTCTAGCTATTGCTAGACATGCCCTATTATTTCTTCTCCATCAGACATGGATGACCACTTAAAGTACCAACTGAGAAAGGTGACTGATCAGATTTAAAAGCAAAAGTCAATTCATAAAACCAAAGTCAGACACAATATTATTTATAAAATTATATATAGATAATATATTAAGGATATAACTTGTGTTAACAAGCAGCAGATTAATCAGATTTGTATTTTTAAGAGATAGCTCTAGCAGCAGTTGGGAGATTAGATCAAAAAGGGCAAGACTCAAAGTGGGGAGATAAGTTACATTTTCCTATCGCTGCCATAACAAATTACCACAAATTTAGCAGCTTAAAACAACACACATTTATTATCTCACAGTTCTATAAGTAAGAAGTCCAAGTTGGCTATTACTAGTTTTCTAGTAATGCTCTGGATTTTACAAGGCAGAAATCAAAGTGTTGGCTGGCTGGGCTCTAGTTGATAAGCTTGGAAGGGAATTCACCTCCAAGCTCACTAACATTGTTGGCAGAACTCAGTTCCTTGCAGTTGTAGGACTGAGGTTCCTTTTTTTTGCTGGCTGTTAGCTGGACCATCAGCTCCTAGAGGCCTCTCTGTGGTCCTAGCACATGGACCTCTACATATTTCTCCTTGGAATCTCTCTGCCTTCCTCTTCTGCTTTTAAGGGCTCAAGTGATTACATTGGACCCACTCAGTAATCTCCCTATCTCAAAGTGAACTGATTAGTAATCTAATTATATCTGTAAAGTCCTTTTATAGCATTATCTAAATTAGTGGTTGATTAAATAACCGAGGGACAGGAATCCTAGAGGGTATCTTAAAATTCTGCCTACTACACAAGTTAAAAGACTATTCTAGTATACCTGGAGAAAAATGATGAGGATCTATATTAAGTTATTACAATGGGAATCAGGAAAGAGAATAAAGAGAGCTCTTAAGGAGGTATATCTACAGACTTGGTGACTGATTATAGAGAGGCAGAGAGAGAGAGGCCTCCAGGGAAACCAGCTTAGCAGCGTCATGAAATTAAACCTCTGTACCTGCAGCAGGGAGATACTATCAGGAAACATTCTGATTCTTGCTGCAGAACCCAAGTTAAGTCTCAGTAATTTGGAATAACCATGTATCTCTGAAAGCAAATGTGAAATATGCTGTTGAACAACAGCATTGACTGGCAGTCTGTATGAGGATCAGTTAGACACTGTCCTATCAATTTACTTTCTAGAGAAACTGAATCAGAGCGTCTCCAGACTTAGAAACAGCAGGCTCAGTAGAGATAAAGAGTGAGGTATTATATTGAAAACTGAAACTCCTCAGACCCCCTTTTTTGCACAGCTTTCAGATTGACAGCAGCGACATTTTACTTCCTAAGCAGGACGTTAGAGGATTTCTCTCTCAAAAGTATTGAATGGTTCTGAAAAAAGACCTATAGTTAACTGACTTTGGGCACGCCCCCAAATGCAATGGGTAGGTCTCCAACCAGATTATCCGCCAGTGATGTCCACCAGTTTGCAGGCCCCATCCAAGCTCAGAGCTTGCAGTCAGCTTTTGAATGTCTCACTTTTACATTTGAATGGAAGCCAAGATTACCAGCCACTGTTTTGGTTACTGAGTCCCATTTATCAGAGGCAGGCCTAATTCACTTGGAGCCCTGTCATGTTTAGGATGCCAATTGTTTAATCTCTGGTTACAGCTAAGCTCGAAAGCAGGTCAGAAATCCAGAGCCCAAGATTGTGTTCATTGATGTGGGCCACTTTGCAACGTACACTTTTCTTGCAAAAATTGCCATCTTCCACTCCCGTCCCTATCCAGGAATTTGTTTAGTAGACAACATTCTCCCTTCTCTATTTACTAAAATTGGGATTTACCATAATCCTTTTGGGAGTTGGTGAACTTCCTAGCAAACCTAAGTAGAAAATTTCAACTACGTTTGAAAAGTTGTCAGCTCCATTTTTTGGAATTGGTTGATCTGTTTCTTGTGGTTTCCAAAAATTTATTCTTAAATCTCTTGTAGGAAAGCAAAAGGTTATTTTTAGTTTCTAAATCTCTGACTAGATTTCTCAGCATCTTTTAGTTACTGAATTAGGTTTTTAAGCTTTTAAACATTGAATAATACCTCAGGCAAGGCTTAATATCCCATTGCCCCTCAAAGCTAGGAAGCTTTTGAGTTCATTTAGAATTCACAGGAATACTTTCCCAAAGTGCATTTTTCAAGGGAATAAAATGGTTGAAGAAATTGTTGGAGGTCGGGCCAGAGAAGGACGAAATTTGGGAACTAAAAGGGCAAGTAAAAGACTCTAAAACAATTTACTGTGCTTTAACTACTACTACTACTGCCCAGACTGGAGCACGATGGCTTAATTTCCTTTTTGCTCTAAGACAGACATGCAAGTAGAGTGCAAACATGTGAAAAGATATTCCCCCTTACTCTTAATAGGAATGCAAATTTTAAAATCTACGATGAGATACCTATCACTATTAGCAGAGACTCTTAAAAACGACATTGTGCTAGTTGAAAGAGAAGAAACAGGTACTCTTATTCATTGCTGGTGGATACCTACACTGGTATAACCTTAGAGGAAAGAAATTTGTCAAAATCTACCCACATTTAAAACACCTAAGACCTTTGACCAAGGAATTCTACTTCTGGGGATTTATTCTACAGATACATAATGTGTAGAAAATATCATATATAACGATACCTATTGCAGCATTGTTTGTGATAGCAAAGACTGAAAACAACCTAAATGTCCATTTATCAGAGACTGGTTAAATATATGGTTTATCCATATAATGGAATAACATGGAGCCATTAAAAAGAATATGGAAACTATGAATCCTAATAAGGAAAGATCTCTGAGAAGCATGTTTTGGTAAAAAGAGCAAGGTGAAGATTAGTGTATATGCTATGCTATTATTTATTTCTAAAAATAAAAGGTATAATGAAAAATGAGTGCTAGTGGGTACAGGTTTCTTTTTGTTTTGTTTTCGTTTGAGACAGGGTCTCAATCTGTTGCCCAGGTTGGAGTGCAGTGGCAGGATCTCAGCTCACTGCAACCTCTGCCTCCCGGGTTCAGGTGATTCTCCTGCCCCTGCCTCCCAGGTAGCTGGGACTGCAGGTGCACACCACCACGCCCAGCTAATTTTTGTATTTTTAGTAGAGACAGGGTTTCACCGTGTTGGCCAGTCTGGTCTCGAACTTCTGACCTCAAATGATCCACCCGCCTTGGCCTCTCAAAGTGCCGGGATTACATGCGTGCGCCACTGCACCCAGCCTCAGGTTTCTTTTTGGAGTGATGAAAATATTCTGGAATTAGTGATGATGGTTGTACAACCTTGTGAATATACTATTAATGCACTTAATTGTAAACTTTAAATTGGTGAATTTTATGCCGTGTGAATGATATGTCAATGGAAATGCAAAAGTAAGTAAATAAAAGGCATACACCTATACTCAGAAAAAGATAAGCTATTTCTTATTTTATTTTTCTTTTTTTTTTGAGACAGAGTCTGTCTCTGTCACCCAGGCTGGAGTGCAGTGGTGCAATCTCAGTTCACTGCACCCTCCATCTTCCCGGTTCAAGCAGTTCTCCTGCCTCAGCCTCCTGAGTAGCTGGGATTACAGGCACACACCACTATGCCCAGATAATTTTTGTACTTTTAGTAGAGATAGGGTTTCACCATGTGAATGTGTGAAAAGATATTCCCCCTTACTCTTAATAGGAAGGCAAATTTTAAAATCTATGATGAGACACCTATCACTATTAGCAGACTAATATGTTGGCCAGGCTGGTCTCGAACTCCTGACCTCAGGAGACCCACCCACCTTGGCCTCCCAAAGTGCTGGGTTTACAGGTATGAGCCACCATGCCAGGCCAAAAATAAACTATTTCTAAAATGAGCCAGACACGGTGGCTCACACCTGTAATTCCAGCACTTGGGGAGGCTGAGACAGGCGGATCAATTGAGGCCAGTTCGAGACCATCTGGCCAACATGGCAAATTCCCATCTCTACTAAAAATACAATAATTGGCCAAGCATGGTGGTGCATGCCTGTAATCCCAGCTACGGGAGGCTGAGGCATGAGAATAGCTTGAACCAGAAGGCGGAGGTGGCAATGAGCTGAGATAATGTCACTGCACTCCAGCCTGGGCAACAGAGTGAGACCCTGTCTCAAAAAATAAAATAAAATAAAATAAAATGAATTAATCAGCATTTCTGCAAAGATAAATTAGCATGTCTCTGAGAGATAGGGAAATACACTATTTCTCTAATAATATCCAGAGTTCCTGAAAGATCTTTTGGTCTTAATTGGTGAGGGACGTATTGTACACATCCCAGGGATGTCAGTCAGACTCCAGTTACTGCTGTCTCAGTGTGATGGCTTCCAGAAGACATGCAATAAAATGACTCAAGGTCATTTTGAGTCAAAATAAAATAAAAACAAAACTGCCAACAGAGGTAACTTTTGGGGAGGAGAAAAAGGAAGATGGGAGTGAGAGAGAAAATTACTCATCACCATAAACACGCTTGTTTGCCTTTTGAATTTAGAACCATGTGCTTATATCACCTAATCAAAAATTAATAAAATAGTTTATTAAAAAAGGAAACCTGTTTATTTTAAATCTATCCTAATAACATAAAGCAAATTTCTAAAATTTTACCTACAATTGCACAATTCCATTGTGATTGAACTTTAATTTTATTGTCAAGCTGCCTAATTAAGCACTCAATAATATTAAGAAATTCATGTTTAAACTAATTTCCAAAAAAAATCTACAATAGGTGTAAACCACCAGAGAAACTAGGCCAATTAATAAGAAGGAATTAATTGGGTAATTGCATTTTACCAACTTAAATTCCCCCATCACCTTTAATGGGAATAACTTCTCTTTACTTCTAGTCCCTGAACATTGTGTGGTATTGTTAGTGTTGGGTAATAAGGTTCTGAATCCCATATCAAGAGTGGCTTTATTTCTGTGGAAGAATCCATAAATCCTGTATGGGCTGATAATAAGGGGAACAACCTTGAGATTACAGAAGATGTGATTGAACCTGGTTAACTAAAAAGAGACTCAGTTTACCCAAACACTGATACACTATTATAACTGACTAAGGTGATTTGGAGAAGCCTTGAAGGGAAGGCCAAGAGGGAGGTAAAATACAGTTAGAGATTTTCTGCACAGCTTGCCAAGCAGTTTCCTTAAGGCTGTCAGTTGTGCGTGTATTTGATCATTTCTTATTCTCACACCCACTCCTTTTTCCCCTAAATGAAAATTGCTCCAAAGGATATTGAATGACTCGAATTTCTTAGAAAAAGAAAGTTGAGAAAACTAATTTGGAACAAAGAGATGTATTTCTCACTTAATGGACACCAAGATAAAGGGTAAAAATTCCATTTTCTAACTTGAGTTTTAGCACAGTTAATAGAATTGTGCTTGCTTTTTCTTCTATTGCTTTTGCAAGGAACAATGTGAACATGCAATAGAGACATTTTTATATGAGATAGAGGGAATCTATTTAACATATCATTGTTTTAGATACATAACCAAAGAAGATGTTGCCGTAGCCTCAATGGACAAAGTGAAGAATGCTGGGGGCCATGTCCGTCTGATCACAAAGGAGTCCAGGCCACGGGATCCTTTCACAAAGTAAGGTTTTTCTACTACTAGTATATAGTAGTACTAATTCCACTCCTTTACATTTATGTATTGATTTTCATAATAATGTCTCACCTTTGCATGACCACTTTAGAGGTTACAAAGAACTTTCACAAGATAGTAGCTCTTCAGTTGTCCTAGCAACCTGTTGAGGTACCTGGTGTCCTCATTTTAAACATTAGAGATGAGGAAGGACACTGAGACCAAGTGGACTAAGTAACCTGCCCCAGGGCTTGGGAGTAGATGCCAGGAGACCTGAGGTTAAATCTGGGCTCTGTCCCCCAATCTTGAGCTCCATCATTAGAAGTCTTTCTTTTAACTCTTCTAACAAACAACCGTGGAAAACAGACAAAGCAGCTGTTGTTACTTCCCAAGTAGGACTTTCTAACAAAATTGAGTAGTGTACCTTTTCTTTTATTCTAACAAATTGAGCACATATCCTAACTCTTCTAACAAACAACCGTGGAAAACAGACAAAGCAGCTGTTGTTACTTCCCAAGTAGGACTTTCTAACAAAATTGAGTAGTGTACCTTTTCTTTTATTCTAACAAATTGAGCACATATCCTATCATGTTTTGTATCCTATCATGTTTAATTTCATCAACTCTGCATTTACCTGCAGGAGAAAGTCTTCTAATTCCTATCAGCACTGTCAGCTATTTCACTCTGTCACTTTATGGCTGTGACTCTGTTTCCTGTGAGCTAGCAGAGGCTGGAGGAGAGAGTTTGTAATTACCTCTCTGAGCTAATGAGGTGTGTGACCACATATATTTAAGGAGCAGGGTAGCCACTAAGCTTTAGTTGGGGTTTTACATTAGCCTGTCCTTTCCCAGCCTGAAGAAGCATTTTCTAACAGCTTCTCCAGATGTTTCACATGTTTCCAGATCGTTTAACACAAGGGCATCTAAATTCCCAAGAGAGGCAACATATTTATATTCAATTAATTTTTGTAACACACCATTCTTCTTTACTTGGCATGGGATATAGAGTGCTGACTGTAACTATTTTATTTCTATACTGTGATCTGTGTTTACTATTTATCCGTATAGAAACTTTGATAACCTTTATATGAAGCAATTACTATTTAGACTAATCATTCCTTAGTTACCTATTCAATGTTTTTATCAATTGTAGAAAGCTTCTTGAAGATGGAGCCTGTGTCCCATTTCTAAATCCATACACAGTCCAGGCAGATCTCACTGTGAAGCCCTCTACATCCAAAGGCTATTTGCAAGCTGTGGATAATGAAGGAAATCCACTTTGCCTTCGCTGTCAGCAACCCACTTGCCAGACTAAGCGAGCGTGTAAAGCGAACTCTTGGGATTCACGGTTTTGCTCTCTGAAATGTCAGGAAGAGTTTTGGATTCGATCTAATAACAGTTACCTGCGAGCCAAAGTATTTGAAACTGAACGTGGTGTGTGTCAACTCTGTAATGTGAATGCACAAGAACTCTTTTTACGTCTGAGAGATGCCCCTAAAAGTCAGAGGAAGAATCTTCTGGATGCTACCTGGACTTCAAAGCTCCCATTAGAACAGGTAAGTTATAATCATGTGATAGATAGAAGGCAGCATTGTACTGAGTAATGAATATTGACTCTCTAACTTTATTTTGTACATTTTAACATGGGAATATTCAGATATATAAAAGGAAAGAAAATAATGGACCCATATGTCCATCAGCCAGCTTTAAGAGTTTCCAGCATTTTGGCATTCATTTTCGTCTGTCATTGACTCACTTGTTTGTTTCTCCTAGAATATTTTGTTTATTTATTTATGTATGTATGTATGTATTTATTTATTTAGGAGACAGAGTTTCGCCCTTGTCACCCAGGCTGGAGTGCAGTGGCGCAATCTCAACTCACTGCAACCTCTGCCACCTGGGTTCAAGCGATACTCATGCCTCAGCCTCCCGAGTAGCTGGAATTACAGGCATGTGCCACCACGCCTGGCTAATTTTTGTATTTTTAGTACAGACGGGATTTCACCATGTTGGCCAGGCTAGTTTTGAACCCCTGACCTCAGGTGATCCACCCGCCTCAGCCTCCCAAAGTGCTGGGATTACAGGCATGAGCCATCGTGCCCGGCCATCTCCTAGATTATTTTAAAGAAAATTCCAGACATTTCTTTTCACTCTTGAATATTTTCATTCTGTATCTCTCACAGGTAAAGACCTCCTTCCTTCCTTCTATCCTTCCTTTCCTCTCCCTCCCCTGTTCCCCCCTCCCTCTTCCCCTTTCTCTCTCTCTCCCTTCCTTCCTCCCTTCCTTCCTTTTCCCCTTTCCTCCTTCCCTCTTTGCTTGTCCTCATTTCCTTTCCTCTCTTTCTTTTAAATATAATCCCAGTATGAGTTATCACACCCAACACAATTACAGTTCCTTAATTATACTAAGTCTATGTTTGGTTTCCCAGGTTGTCTCAAAAATGCCTTTTGCTGGGTGCAGTGGCTCATACCTGTAATCCCAACACTTTGGGAGGCCAAGGCAGGTGTATCACCTGAGGTCAGGAGTTCGAGACCAGCCTAGCCAATATGGAGAAACCCCATCTCTACTAAAAGTATAAAAAATTAGCCAGGCATGGTGGCAGGCACCTGTAATCCCAACTACTCGGGAGCTGAGGCAGAAGAATCACTTGAACCTGAGAAGCAGAAGTTGCAGTGAGCCAAGATCATGCCACTGCACTCCAGCTTGGGCAACAGAGCAAGACTCTGTCTCCAAAAAAAAAAAAGTATTTTGTAGTTACTTTGTTCAAATTAGAATCAAAATGTCACCCACATAGTATATTTGATTATAATGCCTCTTATGCTTCATTTAAAGTATTATAGCACCCCATTCCTTTTTTATACTATCGTACTATCAATGGTTGAATATACTGGATCATTTGCCATTCTGGATTTGTCTTCCTGTATCTGCAAGGTATTGTTTGACATGTTCTTCTATTCCCCCAATTTTCTCAATAATAATTGTAAGATCTAGAGGCTTAGTTTCATTCTCATTCAGTTATTTTGGGAAAAGATCTTAACAGGTGGTGCAGTGTATCAAGAAGCACCTATGGTCTGGTGATTCCCCTTTCCATAATGTTAATATTGAAAGACAAGAGGCAAACAGATAACCCAGAAATGTAGTCCATCACAATCAGAAGGCTATGTATGTGTATATACACTCACACACGTATGTGTTCATTGCATTGAAAAATATAATTTTAATACACCAAATTATGACAAATTATTATTTATAGCACACTATCATCAATATTCACTTTCATTTCCAAAATTCAACTGGATTTCTAATCTTGCTATCTGAACAATTCTAAATTTCAAACTAGGCCCGGCGTTGGCTCATACCTGTAATCCCAGTACTTGGAGAGGCCAAGGTGGGAGGATTGCTTGAGCCAAGAGTTACCAGCCTGAGCAACATAGTGGAACCCCATTTCTACAAAAGAGAAAAACCAGAAAAATTAGCTGGGTGTGGTAGCATGCACCTGTAGTCCCAGCTACTTGGTTGGCTGAGATAGGAGGATTGCTTGAGCCCAGAAGGTCAAGGCTGCTGTGAGCTGTGATGGTGCCACTGCACTCTAGCCTGGGCAACAGAGCGAGACCCTATCTCTAAATAAAATGTAATTTTGTAATGTGCTTAATTTAAAAAGAATCACCCCTCAGCCACTGTTTGCCCACTAAAATATTGGATGAATTCCTGCCAGTTCGACAAATTATATATTTTTATTTACCTGGGACAGTGTTGCTGAATTATGAGAGAATGAATTAATCAGCATTTCTGCAAAGATGAATTAGCATGTCTCTGAGAGATAGGGAAATACACTATTTCTCTAATGATATCCAGAGTTCCTGAAAGATCTTTTGGTCTCATTAGTGAGGGACATATTGTACACATCCCAGAGATGTCAGTCAGACTCCAGTTACTGCTGTCTCAGTGTGATGGCTTCCAGAAGACATGCAATAAAATGACTCAAGGTCATTGAAAGCAACCTGTCCAGGAATGCAGAAGTAATATAATAGACATCTAAAACAAAAGTGCTCTGAGAATAAGGAACACAATAGGCTCAAATTGGGTAGGACTAGTTAGAGAGTGATTTTATATGTATATATAATATATATAAAAAATATATATTTATATATAATATATATAAAAATATATATTATATATAATATATATAAAATATATATATTATATATTTTATATATATATATATATATATTTTTTTTTGAGATTGGGTCTGGGATCTCACTGTGTTTCCCAGGATGATCTTGAACTCCTGGCTCCTGGGCCAAGTGATCCTCCTGCCTCAGCCTCCCAAACATCTGGGATTACAGGCATGCACTACCACATCAAGTGATTCTTTCAAGAGGTGGGCAAATTTAGGATATTGAAGAGTGGCCCCAAGTGATTTGCCTTACAATTGCTTGGAAAAACTAAAGAAGCATCTTCTGAATTATTGAGTCTGTCAGAGTGGGGGCTGCTCAGAAAGAAGGAATTGGTTTAAAAAGGCAAAACCAAAATTGTTTTTTTTCCCTAAGACTATGCCATTTGCTTGATGCACAAGACCGCCATTTGTAGTAGCTTCTAACAATGCCAACCTCAAAACCAAAAATCAATACATTTCTTCTAACAGAAGTTGGGAAGTTCAGCACAGAAGAGAAGGTAAGGCAGGCAGTAACAAAGGTCAGCTGGACAAAGTTTACTGCTCCAACTTGTTGCCTCTTATGACTCCTCATGGGCCAGCACTATTGATCAGGTCATTGTGCCTGACAAGCTTGCTTAAACAGGCTTTATACATAATCATGGGTTCCCGTGGCCAGCAGCCGTGAAGTTGAAGGAAATAAAAGCAAGTGCCATACTCATCTTTGTGATATTTAGACAACTGCATTGCCGTGGTGTGAGCTGGTTTTACTACCTCCGGAAAATGATAAAATACATCCCATTTTAATTGTAGGTTATCATTGATTAAATATAAAATGTGTATATATGGACTGGCCTAAATAAAGGCTACTTTAAATGGTCATCTTTAATTATTCCAAATATGCAAGTTACAGATATTTGTTCTAGAAATTTCATTCCAGTTCACATAACTTGGAAAGTTCTCTGGTGAATAGTATAAAAGTTCTAGGTAATAGCTACTGACATTAAACTGCCATTGTATAGTGACAAAAGCATTTAGGTCAACAATTAAAGATTGTTTGACTCAGTAGTATTGAGAAGTTTTAAATTTCTTTTTTTTTTTTTTTTTTTTTTTTGAGACTGAGTCTGTCTTCTAGGCTGGAGTGCAGTGGCGCGATCTCTGCTCACTGCAAGCTCCGCCTCCTGGGTTCACGCCACTCTCCTGCCTCAGCCTCCGGAGTAGCTGGGACTACAGACACCTGCCACCATGCCTGGCTAATTTTTTGTATTTTTAGTAGAGACGGGGTTTCACCGTGTTAGCCAGGCTCGTCTCGATCTCCTGACCTCGTGATCCGCCTGCCTTGGCCTCCCAAAGTGCTGGGATTACAGGCATGAGCCACTGTGCCTGGCTGAGAAGTTTTAAATTTCTAATCTATTCTTATTCTTTTCTTAGATTTGGTTTAGTGAATATATAAACTAACTTACAGGTGTAGAAAAACCAGTTTTTCCCAATCTGTCAGGAGTCTTGGTATTTTATATTTTATTGTAATTTTTTCAAAATGAGTTAGGTTAAGGGAGAAAAAAAAACTTTCAGAAACACATCTTATTGCTTTCAAACTTCTAACAGAGGGTTTTTTCTACTCACAATAAAAGCTATAAAAAGCTCTCCTGATGTATTTTTCCCCATGATTTTCCTGTATAAACATGATTGCACAATGCAAAACCAACAAACACTTCTTGCAGTATATGTTGAAAATTGCTGATCTTGTATTCTTATTGCAGCTAAATGAAATGATAAGAAACCCAGGGGAAGGACATTTCTGGCAGGTGGATCATATCAAGCCAGTGTATGGGGGAGGAGGACAGTGTTCCCTGGACAACCTGCAGACTCTCTGCACAGTCTGTCACAAAGAGGTCAGTGAAGCTCTCATATAGCTTTGACTGCATCCTGAGAAGTCAAATGGAAAATTGTGCACACAATTGTGGAAGATTATGTGGATGAATTTATCTCTGGTCTGAGATTCGAGGCGCATATTACTCCTTTCATCATCTAACACTTGCCTTTCCTCTCAAGGCCCGTGTCACAGATGCAAGAGAAGCTGCTTCCCTTTTCATTCATTCTAGGACCAAGACATTTGCACCACTACCAAGAAAGAAATGAACACAATTTACATATTGTCTTGATGAGACCCAGATCCTCAAACTGGAAGTTTGGTGAATTGGGGCAGTGATACATGTTTGCATATAACTAGGGATATCCTGAAATATCTGAAAACATTGATAAGTTATCTCTAGGACCAACTCAGTTCAACATGCAAAGGTTTCATTGCTGGCCAAAGTGTGAAACCAATTAACTCTGCCCCATCTTTGGGTAGTTAGTTACCTATTGCTTAGAATGAGAGAAAAAAACACATACTATTGTTTATCTACCAGGATGAATTTTTTACAGGCAGTCCAGTAAAAGGTAGTGGGATTTACCTGCTGAGATCATCTTAGAAATATTCAATATGCAACTTCGTATTCAACTTTTTTTCACTTACAGCAAGATCTAAGCATTTCTCATGTTCTCTAACCATTCATAACTTATATCATCTAAAATGACTGCATAATATAGCATTCTATTGAGCAGATCTCTACTGTAGTTTACTTAACCATTCCCATACTGATTAATATTTATTTAAATTTTTTTGCTTTTATATATCATGCCACCAAGCACATTTTTTGTAAACAAAACTGTTTTCTACATTTTGAGGTCATTCCTTAAGGTAGATTCTCATGTGTAAAACTCACCGAGTCAAAAGTATTTGGATATTTTTGACAATGTAGGAATTTATCACCAAACTGTTTTCCAAAGAATTTTACTCATTTATGGCCCCAGAAGCCCATTTAACTGCCACTGGGTATGGTCAGTGGGTGCCAATGTGGTGCAGGGAGAATGGCCTGCAATTGTTTTGTTTGCTAAAGACACTGATGTTTTTAAAAGATGCTAATCAGTTATATTTAAACTTTTGAGTACTATTTCAGATCCTTTGCCAATGTTTATAAAGTATGAACTCTTTACTACTCTTTTTTTTTTTTTTTTTTTGAGACAGAGTCTTACTCTGTCACCCAGGCTGGAGTGTGATGGTGTGATCTCAGCATGATCTCGGCTCACTGCAACCTCTGCCTCCCGGGTTCAAACTGATTCTCCTACCTCAGCCTCCTGAGTAGCTAGGATTACAGGTACCCGCCACCACACCCAGCTGATTTTTGTATTTTTAGTAGAGATGGGGTTTCACCATGTTGTCCAGGCTGGTCTCGAACTCCTGACCTCAGGTGATTTACCTGCCTCGGCCTTTCAAAGCGTTGGGATTACAGGTGTGAGCCACCACCCTCCACCGTAAGCTTCTCTTCTGTCCTTACTGTTTCCGCCTGGATCACCTCACATGGACTTCAATTGGGAAAAAAAAGTCATCTGATTTCTCAGCTGTGCAAGTTATTAGCAAATTCAAGACCTATAAGAGAATTAAGAAATAGCCAAAGAAAATGCAGCCCTTTCTGTAATTATTTTTGTAGATTCTCATGAAAAATGTTATTTGTGGGATTAGCGGAAGAATCCAGTTCTAGTCTATGGTCATTTTATTTTCTACACCAGTTCATCTGTTGAGTTGGAAATGGCCTCTGGGATCAGAGAATAGGAAGTGGGTAGATTTTCTTCGCTGGGTAATCCCAAGTTGCCTTAAGAACTCCCACTTGGGGAGGCTGAGGTGGGTGGATCACTTGAGGTCAGGAGTTCGAGACCAGCCTGGCCAACGTGGCAAAACCCCGTCTCCACTAAAAATACAAAAATTAGCTGGGTGTGGTGGCAGGTGCCTATAATTCCAGCTACTCTGGAGGCTGAGGCTGGAGAATTGCTTGAACCTGGGGGGTGGAGGTTGCAGTGAGCCGAGATCGCGCCATTTCACTTCAGCCTGGGTAAAAGAACAAAACTCCATCTAAAAAAAAAAAAAAAAAAAAAAAAAAAAAGAACTCCCACTTGGATGGGAGAATCAGGGCCTTCCTAGTCTCCAAATGAGGAATTCATGCTGTCACTGGGTAGCAAGACATCCCCCAAGTTGTATGTTTTCTCCTGCTATGTTGGTCCTACGAACCTAGGACCTCAGGGACTTACCAGAGCTGCTAAGATACTCTGCCTTGTGGTTTGGTAACCCTTTAATAGCCAACCACTGGAAAATGGGTGTAGTGACACTGGAAAATGGGTGTAGTGACAGTGTAGATTTTCCAAACTAACAATATAAAGAGTTTTTGAGCTTCTGTAGCCAGTGCTTTTTTCCTAACATGTACACATGCATATTTTTTAACTTTTAGAGAACTGCCAGACAAGCTAAGGAAAGAAGCCAGGTGAGAAGACAATCTCTAGCATCAAAGCATGGATCAGACATCACACGATTTTTGGTAAAGAAGTAAAGTAGAAAAATATATGAATGAATGACAAATGGTTTACATGTGGAAGACTTTAATACAGAAGTTTTCCATGTTTGTTTAATATATTGAGAGTAAAAATTTTCAGAACAAAAATCAAGAATTCAAATTCTCTTCTACTAATTACTTTTAGTGTTAAATACATTTTGAAAGTACTTAACAGAAACTAAGATACAATACTAAATATTTCTGTGGCCTTTTTGATTTGATGCAGACTCGCAATTATGTTTCAGCAATGTTTTGTTAAGCTCTTTACCCCTAATATGCCTAATCACTGTATTGTGTATAGATTGTGTTTAAAAAATGTACTCTCAATTACCTAAAAATGCTTCTGGATTAGTATTGTTCTGGACTGTCATAGGTATGAATGGAACATTGCAAAACCTTATGGGAAATTTCAAACGCAAATCATTATTTGGGAATTCTGGGCCAAGCATGACCAGCCTGCTTAGGATTCAGGAGAGACTGTCCACTAAATACCTCCAGAATGAGCTTGGGGTACATATTTTGGGTGTTGCTTTTCTTGCTTTATTTCTTAGCTAGTCATCTTTATCAAAAATATCCTTTCAAAATGAGGTACCTATGGTGTTTGTGGACAATTTGGGCGTTCTGTGTAAAGTAATTGTTAAAATTATTAAATAACTGAAAACATAAAATGTAAAATGCCACTTCAGCTTGATTTTTTAGATCTTTTTTTAAAAAATGAATAAAACTAGGCTTACTGTTGGCTGGGTGTGGTGGCTCACGCGTGTAATCCCAGCACTTTGGGAGGCCAAAGCGGGCGGATCATGAGGTCAGGAGATAGATCGAGACCATCCTGGCTGATACGGCGAAACCCCGTCTCTACTAAAAATACAAAAAATTAGCCGGGCATGGTGTTGCGCGCTTGTAATCTCAGATACTCGGGAGGCTGAGGCAGGAGAATTGCTTGAACCTGGGAGGCAGAGGTTGCAGTGAGCCGAGATCACGCCATTGAACTCCAGACTGGGCGACAGAGCGAGACTCCGTCTCAAACAAACAAACAAACAAACAAACTAAGTGTACTATCAAAATACTCTTTATCTTCTGGTTCTCATTTTCTGTTTTTAAAACCCTGTGTTATTAAAGGTATGTTTCTGGTACTTCTTTTAAAGAGAGTGATGATGATAAAACACTTTATAATAAGACATAATCAGATGGTTATATGCATTTAAATATACAATAATAACATTAAAATGTAATTGACAGAAAATAAGAGTGATGATGAAACAAACCCAGGGCCTAGTCCTGCAATATGTCAGAATCATGAGAGCAAAGAGTCAGAACTATACAAAATACAGGACCAAGGAAGAATTACATTCCCAAAAGGGAGCTGTTTGTAAATACTATTAGGACATATACCTCTTTAGTTTGAGCATTTTCCCACGTTAATTAATAGCTAGTGTTTTACAACATTAAAGGACTTGTTTTTAGAAAGATTTACAATCAAAGATTATACAACCACAGTTGTTCCTCAGTTTCTGTTTCATTGTATGAGCTCAAATCATGTTGGTTATTTTATAAATGAAGTTTGGGCTTTCTTTGGCCTCCTTTCTGCTTAGTTGGTCAGCGCTCTTTGCAGTTTTCTGCCTCATTTCCAAGGTAATCTAGGATTTGTCACGGTTGAGAGCCAAGAAGCAGGCACGCTGCCTTTCCTCCAGCATGGGGTTTTACAAGCGAGGTCTAAGTAGGTCAAATTTGAGGGGAACTTGCTCTTCAGATCACACTAAGGTGATAATTCTAAGGAGAAAGTTCTCAGATGTAAGAACTGTGTGATGGTTTGAGGTAAAACAATCCATGAAGATAGGCTCAGTCTATACCAGGTTTCAGAATTCTGACTAATTAAAAATGCTGTAAGGAGCAGTGAGCATTTGCTGTACAGGACACTGACTGGCCCATCCCCATCCCTTCCTGTCTCAGAGCTTTGTGTCCTGCCTTCCCCTAATTTGGTCTGCATTACTTGTGGGGCACATTGAGATGAAGTGTTCTGAGACTGAAAATAGAGATTGAGCTAATAACCAAGACCAAAAGGGCATCTTGAGGAGACTATTCTTTCCTCCTCACAATCTGAAACAGAAGCTCCCCACTATGTATTGCAAATGGGAGGTTATGACAGAGGGACACAGAAAGTGTCAGAGCAAGCAGCAGATCCTGAGTGCAGAAAGAAGTGCAGATGCCCCCAGGAAGAAGATAGCTGCTGCCACTCAGGAGATGGAGATGGAGTGAAAAACACAGGTGGGTAGAATGAGTGTAAAAGGATAGGCCTGGCTCTGAAAAGACTCAGAGAAGCTGCAAGATACAGTTTAGGCTAAGAAAACGACAACAAAAAAGGGCTCTGGCCAGGTATGATGGCACTTGCCTGTAGTCCTAGCTACTCAGGAGGCTGAGGTAGGAGGGTCACTTAAGCCCAGGGGTTCATGACCAGCCTGGGTAACACAGCAAGGTCCCATCTCAGAAAAAAGGCTCTGGGTCCAGGGAACAGAGCTGGGAAGTGGTAGGTGAGGAAGGAACCTGCTTACGATAGGGAACCATATGAAAATATGCCTGTGGGTAGGGGTAGGGTGGGGAGGACTTCCGGAGCATGGTGGGCTCACACACTCAAACCTTGCACAGTCAGCGTCAGGCTGGCCTGCCTTCCTGTTCCTGTCACTGGGTGACATCGATCCCAGACACATTCTGATGACTAGTAAAGTTGCTTTTAGTAGCCTCAGAGCCAGGAGGAATAATTCATATGGAATTTTTAAAGACGCCCACTCTTGGTGTTAATTACAGCCCAACGTACATTTCTTGGGGAGATTTTCCTGTGACAAGTGAATACCCTCTACATTTTCTTAACTGGATGGGGAAAGGATTTTCTGCCCATACATCTTGCTAATAAATCAAATCTCTTCTTCAGATTCTTGAGTGAAACATTTAAAATGTAGTTTCTTTAGAAATAAAAGTATGAGGCATTTTAAATTATATGACAAAAAAGTCAATGCTCTTGAGCGCTTTATAGTAAATAGGTTGTGTTTACTCATAGGATACAGAATCATGGATATCAAACATCAAAAATAAATTGTAAAAATAGTATCTCATTTTCCGTTGCAATAATATGCAATATGAGTATTAGCCTGTCTCTCATTCCACCATTTGTTCTTTTGAACTGGAAAATTGTGGGCTCCTAGTCACTGCACTAATCTCTCTGAATATCCAACTACCAGAAAAAGTTTTATCCCATCTCAAGTTTGTCAGTTGCTTTATATCGTTAAGGGTGTTTTTGCCACCCTGGTTGTGTTCGTAATTACCATTGAGAAATGTCACTGTTATTAAAATACATTCTGTGTTCCAACTACCTGCCTCTCTGCCTTAGCAGTTTCTCTCCTCCCTCCCTCAAATCATTGACTAGGGTCTTTCCAGCAGTAGCTTCTAGCTATTTTCTGGAAACTGGCCTCTGGTACACCTTAAAAATATTGTTAATTATTCCACATTTGCTAAAGTGTTTATATTTCATGGTCTCTCTGCTCTCACACATCTGCCTTCCCTGCAACTAGATGTCATCATTATATTGGAGAGCCGCCAAACACCTAAACTATATGAAGCTAAAGTCTGTTTAAGAAAGCCCATCCAGGCCAGGCGCAGTGGCTCATGCCTGTAATCCCAGAACTTTGGGGGGCCAAGGTGGGTGGATCATGAGGTCAGGAGATCGAGACCATCCTGGCTAACATGGTGAAACCCCGTCTCTACTAAAAATACTAAAAATATTAGCTGGGCGTGGTGGCAGGTGCCTGTAGTCCCAGCTACTCAGGAGGCTGAGGCAGGAGAATGGCATGAACCCGGGAGGTGGAGCTTGCAGTGAGCCGCGATTGCACCACTGCACTCCAGCCGGGGCGACAGAGCAAGACTCTGCCTCAAAAAAAAAAAAGAAAGAACCCATCCCAACACTTTGGGAGGCCGAGGCGGGTAGATTACCTGAGGTCAGGGGTTCAAGACCAGCCTGGTCAACCTGGTGAAACCCTGTCTCTACTAAAAATACAAAAAATTAGCTGGGCATGGTGGCGGATGCCTGTAATCCCAGCTACTCGGGAGGCTGAGCCAGGAGAATCACTTGAACCTGGGAGGCAGAGGTTGTGGTGAGCCGAGATTGCACCATTGCACTCCAGCCTGGGCAACAAGAGTGAAACTCCATCTCAAAAAAAAACAAAACAAAAAGCCCAACATCATTTCAACTTAGCCTCCAAAATGAGTTAAAGAAAGCACTCTCGTGCTACCTGAATCTAGCAAGTGCTTGGCATGCATCATTTACACACAGATGCCACAGACACAGCCCAATCTTCTTCTTGTAACCCAGATTGCTGTGCTTCAGCTTAGAGCCTTTGCGATCCTGCAGAAATGTTTTACCTGCCTTCTACATAATACTTTCTTACAGAACTGTGACTTAATTTATGTCTTGGCTTTCATCAAATGGATATTTTTTAAAGCCATATATGAAATATTGCTATGCTGTTTTTGTTCTTACTGTTTTGAAAACTGCTCTTAGGAGGTTTAGGAAGGATAATTTCTAATGCCTCTCTCCCCACATCAAACTGGGAACCAGTTGAGAAATGAGACGCAGAAATCAGACAGATGGAATTGACAATGTCAGTTTTGAGGTTAATAAAAGAGAATTCGAAATCATGCATGGATCTGCAGCACCAGTCAAGCTCTCTAATACTTAGGGCCTCTGTGTTCAACTGGGGCCCTGGGGTAGCCCCCCTGCAGGAAAGTAAGAGTTAATCTATCCTGGAGGGCAAGCAAACTTACCCCAAAACCCAGGCCTGCAGTCACTTGACTTCATCTTGGGGACAATGAGAGAAGGATCCCCAGGCCAAACTTGAGGGCTTCTGTCCTCAGCACATAAAAGCAGTCTGTTCTGTAGGCAGGCTGATCAGAGAGAAAGGGGGCAGGCGTTTTCATCCTCCATGACTTCTCCTAAATTTGCCAGTGGGATAAGTCACTCTGCTTCCTTTAGGGAGGAGGGAGTGAGGGTAGAGAGAAGCCAAAAATTTCTTCTTTTAGCAAAACTTGAGGTTTGAGGAAGAGGTATTTCATGTTGCATCACTGTATGCCATCTTGTGCATATAGCACGATGACAAAATCAGTCCCTATTGAAATACCATTGCTCAAATACTACCCTAACCCTGGACCCTGGACGTGTGTCCACTAGTTCTTGAACTCCCCATGGGCCTTAGAAACCATCTGCCACCCTGACATCAATACCTGCCCTTTCTCCAGCCTAATGTGCATCTCTGTGGCCCATTTGGTTCCTTGTGCCTGCTGCAGCTTGTAAGTAAAAATGACTCCCTTCCTTAGTGTACCATATGCCAGTGTGGTTTCATATTAGCAGTTAAGTAGAGGTCAGGCACCTGATTTTGTTCAAATAAATCCTGCCAAGGGTGTTTTTGCTTTTTTTTTTTTTTAAAAAAAAAGGTATTTGTGAATTATGACCACTAATCACAATTAACTATAAAACATGTTGTGTTTCCAGACCAGTACAATCCAACAGAAATATAATACAAGCCATATATGTAATTTTTGTGGTAAAATTTATCATTTTAATTGTTTTTAAATGTACTTAAATTGGTATTAAGTACATTCACATTATGGTGTAACCATCCTCACCATGCATCTCTAGCACTTTTTTATCGTCCCATACTGAAACTCTGCACTCATTAAACTAACTCTTTCCCCAGTTATTGGTAACCACCTAATATAGTTTGGCTATTTGCCCCCACCCAAATCTCATGTTGAATTGTAATCCTCAATCTGGAGGTGGGGCCTGGTGGGAGGTGTTTGGATCATGGGGGCGGATCCCTCATCAGTTGGTGCTGTCTTCATGATAGTGAGTTCTTACCAGATCTGGTTGTTCAAATGTGTGTGGCACCTCCCTCGCCACTCTCTCTTTCTCGCTCCTGCTTTCACCATGTGACGTACGTGATCCCCCATCACCTTCTGCCATGATTGTAAGCTTCCTGAGGCCTCCCTAGAAGCTGAGCAGATGCCAGCACCATGCTTCCTGTAAAGACTGCAGAACCATGAGCCAAATAAACCTCTTTTTTTTTTTTTTTTTTTGAGACGGAGTCTCACTCTTGTCACTCAGGCTGGAGTGCAGTGGTGCAATCTCAGCTCACTGCAACCTCCGCCTCCCGGGTTCAAGTGATTCTCCTGCCTCAGCCTCCTGAGTAGCTGGGATTACAGGTGCCCACCACCATGCCTGGCTAATTTTTGTACTTTTAGTAGAGACGGGGTTTAGCCATGTTGGCCAGGCTGGTCTTGAACTTCTGACCTCAGGTGATCCACCCGCCTCAGCCTCCCAAAGTGCTGGGATTACAGGTGTGAGCCACCACACCCAGCCATAAACTTCTTTTCTTTATAAATTACCCAGCCTCAGGTATTTCTTTATAGCAATGCAACAATAGTGTAAAACACCACCATTCTACTTTCTGTCAGTACGTATTTGACTAATAATCTAGGCACTTCATATAAGTGCAATCATACAATATTTGTCCTTTTGTGTATGGCCTATTTCACTTATCATTATGTCCTCAGGGTTTATCCATGTTGAAGCATGTGTCAGAATCTCCTTCCTATTTTAGGCCAAATAATATTTCATTGTTATCTACTATTTTTTTTATTCATTCATCCATCCATGGACATTGGGGTTGTGTCCACCTTTCAGTTGTTGTGAATAATGCTGCTATGAATATGAGTATGCATATGTCTGTTTGAAACTCCGTTTTCAATTCTTTGGGGTATGTACTCAAAAGTGGAATTGCTGGAACAAATAATTCTAGTTTAATATTTTGAGGAAATGCTACATTGTTTTCTACAGCTGCAACATTTTACATTCCCACCAGCAATGCACAAGGGTTCCAATTTCTCCACATCCTCACCATCACTTTTCATTTTGTTTTGTTTTATAGTAGCCATCCTAATGGGTTTGAAATAGTATCTCATTGTGGTCTTGATTTGCTTTTCCCTAATGATTAGTGATATTGAGCATCTTTTCATATGCTTATTGGCCATTTGTATATTACTGTTGGAGCAATATCTATTCAAGTCCTATGCCCATTTTTGAATTGAATTATTTGCTTTTATTGTTGAGCTTTAGGAGTTATTTGTATCTTATGGACATTAATTACTTACCAGATATGTGATTTGCAAATCTTCTCTCTTATTCTGTGAATCGTCGTTTTACTCAGTTGAATGAACTTTACACAAAAGTTTTAAATTTTTTATGAAGCCCAATTTGTCTGTTATTTCTTTTGTTGCCTGTGCCTTTGATGTCAGATCTAGGAAGTCATTGCCAAGTCCAATGCCTTGAAGCCTTTCCCCTGTGTTTTCTTCTAAGAGTTTTATAGTTTTAGTTCCTACATTTAAGTCTTTGATCTATTTCATGTTAATTTTTGTATTTAGTATTAGCTAAGGTCCAACTTCATTCTTTTACATGTAGATGTGCAGTTTCCCCAGCACCATGTGTTGAAAAGACTGTCCTTTCCCCATTTAATGATCTTGGCACCCTTGTTGGAAATCATTTGACCATATAAGTATGGATCTGTTTCTGGGCTCTGTACTTTATTCCATTGGTCTATATGTCTGCCTTTATGCCAGTACCACACTGTTTTGATTACTGTAACTCTGTAGTAAATTTTGAGATCAGGAAATGTGAGACCTCTGATTTCTTTACAAGATTATTTTGGCTATTTGGGGTCCCTTGAGATTCCATATAAATTTTAGGATGGACTTTTCTGTTTCTACAGAAATATCAGTAAGATTTTGATAGGTGTGTTAGGCCATTCTTGTGTCACTATAAAGAAATACCCGGCCTGGGTGTGGTGACTCACGCCTGTAATCCCAGTACTCTGGGAGGCCGAGGCAGGTAGATCACCTGAGGTCAGGAGTTCAAGACCAGCCCGACCAACTTAGAGAAACCCTGTCTCTACTAAAAATACAAAATTAGCCGGGCATGGTGGCACGTGCCTGTAATCCCAGCTACTCGGGAGGCTGAGGCAGAAGAATTGCTTGAACCCAGGAGGCAGAGGTTGCGGTGAGCAAAGAACGTGCCATTGTACTCCAGCCTGGGCAACAAGAGCGAAACTCCATCTCAAAAAAAAAAAAAAAAAAAAAAAGAAAAAGAAATACCCAAGGCTGGGTAATTTATAAAGAAAATATGTTTAATTGGATCACAGTTCTGCAGACTGTACCAGCATGGCTCCAGCATCCCCTTCTGGTGAGGGCTTCAGGAACCTTACACTCATGGCAGAAGGCAAAGGAGGAGCCAGTGTTTCATATGGTGAGAGCAGGGGGAGGTACCACATACTTTTAAACCACCAGATCTCACAAGAACTCATTATCACAAGGACAGCACCAAGCCATGAGAGATCTGCCCTCATGACCCAAATACTTCCCTCCATGCCACACCTCCAACATTGGGATTACATTTCAACATGAGATTGGGAGGGGATAAATATCCAAACCATATCAATAAATATTGCATTGAATCTGTAGATCACCATGAGTAGTACTGACACATTAACTATATTAACTATTCCAATCCATGAACATGGAATGTGTTTTCATTTATTTATTTATATCATCTAAAATTTCTTTCAGCAATGTTTGTAGATTTTAGTTTATAGGTCTTTCCCTTTCATGGTTAATTCCTACATATTTTATTCTTTTTGATGCTAGTATAAATAGAATTGTTTTTTAAATTTCCTTTTCAATTGGTTCATTTTTAGTGTATAGAAATGAAACTTATTTTTGCATGTTTTATATCCTGCATCTTTGCTAAATTCATTTATTAGTTTTTACAGAGATTTTAAAATGTGGAATCTCTAGGGGTTTCTATATTAAGATCATGTTGTCTGCAAACAGATAATTTTACTTCATCCTTTCCAATTTCAGTGCCTTTTCTTTTTTTTCTTGCCTAATTGCTCTGGCTAGAACTTCCATTAGTGTTGAATGGAAATGGTGAAAGCAGGCATGTCTTGTTCCTGATCTTAGAAGAAAGGCTTTTAGTCTGTAATCATTAAGTATGATTTTTTTAATATATTGCCTTTATTATGTTGAGGTAGTTTCCATTCCTAGTTTGTTGATTGTTCTTAATGTAAAAGAGTGTTGAATTTTTTGTCAGATTCTTTTTCTGCAGCAAATGAGATGATCATGTGGTTTCTGTCCTTTATTCTTTTAATGTGGTGTATTTACAATGATCCATTTTTATATGTTGAATCATGCTTGTATTCCAGGAATAAATCCAACTTTGTCATAGTGCATAATCCTTTAATATGCTGCTGAATTCAGTGTGCTGGTATTTTGTTGAGCATTTTTGCATCCATGTTCATAAGGGATACTGGTTTGTATTTTTCTTCTCTTGTGGTGTCCTTGTCTGGCTTTAGTATCAGGGCAATGCTGGCTTCATAGAATGAGTTAAAAATTGTTTCCTTGACCAACCTGGCCAACGTGGTGAAACCTCGTCTCTTAAAAATAAAAAAATTAGCCGGGTGTGGTAGTGCGCACTTATAATCCCAACTCCTCAGGAGGCGAGGCAGGAGAATCGCTTGAACCTGGGAGGCAGAGATTGCAGCGAGCTGAGATTGCACCACTGCACTCCAGCCTGGACAACAGAGCGAGACTCTGTCTCAAAAAAATAAAAAAGTAAAAGAAAAAAAAAAGTTTCCTCCTCTTCAGTTTCTTAGAAGAATTTGAGAAGGATTTATACTAGTTTAACTTCAGTAGCATATAGAAACTCTACTTCTAGGCCAGGTGCGGTGGCTCACATCTGTAATCCCAGCACTTTGGGAGGCCAAGGCAGGCGGATCACCTGAAATCAGGAGTTCAAGACCAGCCTGGCCAACATGGCGAAACCCCATCTCTACTAAAAATACAAAAATGAGCTAGATGTCATCGTGCACACCTGTAATCCCAGCTACTCGGGAGGCTGAGGCATGAGAATCGCTTGAACCTGAGAGGCAGAGGTCACAGTGAGCCAAGATGTGCCACTGCACTCCAGCCTGGGTGACAGAGTGAGGCTCTGTCTCAAAAATAAATAAATAAATAAATAAATAAATAAATAAATAAATAAATAAACTCTACTTCTATACAGCTTCATCTCAACCCCTTTAAGTTATTAATGCTACAAGATTCTATTTTTATGTAGTGTGTGTGCAAAAACATAGACTAATAATTTTTTTTTTAATGCATTAGTCTCTTAAGTCATGTGAAAACAAAAACTGGAGTTACAAACCAAAATTACAATAATACTAACTTTTATAATTTCCCAAGTATTTATCTTTGCTGGAGATATTTCTTCATATGGTTTTGATCTACTGTCTCATATCCTTTCATTTCAACCTATAGGACTCCCTTTAGCATTTCTTGCAGCTAGTCTAGTGGTAATAAGCTCTCTCAGTTTTTATTTATTTTAAAGTATTTTAATCACTCCCTCATTTTTGATGGACAGTTTTGCCAGATATAGGATTCTTGGTTAGCCATTTTATTTCTTGCAGCACTTTGAATATATCAGCCCACTGCCTTCTGGCCTTCAAGACTTCTGATGATAAATATGCTGATAATTTTTTTGAGCACCCTTTGATGTAATGAATGACTTCTGTTCTGCTGATTTTAAGATTCTCTCTGTGTTTGGTGTTTGACAGTTTATTAGAATGTGTCTCAATGTGGGTTTCTTTGCGTTTATATTCATCCAAGAATATAAACACTAAATTGCATTAAATTTGGGATTTTTTTGCCATTATTTTTTCAAATAATGTCTCTGCTACTTGTCTCTCTCTTCTCCTTCTGTAACTCCCATACTGCATATGTTTGTCTGCTTTATGGTGTCTTACAGATCCCACAGGCTCTGTTCACTTTTCTTTAATATTTTTCCTTTCTTGTTCCTCAGGTGATAATTTCAATTGTACTTTCTTCACATTCACTGATTTTCTCTTCTGCCTGCTCAAATATGCTTTTGAATCCCTTTAATGAATTTTTCATTTCAGTTATTGTACTTCTCAGCTCCAAAATAAAATTTTTGTTTTTTTGAGAGAGTCTCACGCTATGCCCAGGCTGGAATGCAGTGGCTCAATCTCAGCTCACTGCAACCTCCACCTCCCAGGTTCAAGCGATTCTTGGGCCTCAGCCTCCCAGGTAGCTGGGACTACAGGGCCGCACCACCACACCCAGATAATTTTTATATTTTTAGTAGAGACAGGGTTTCACCATGTTGGCCAGGTTGGTCTCAAACTCCTAACCTCAAGTCATCTGCCCACTTTAGCCTCCCAAAGTGCTGGGATTACAGGCATGAGCCACCATGCCTGACTCAAAATTTGTTTTGTTCCTTTTTATGTTTTCTATTTCTTTATTGATAATTCCATATTGTTCATACATCATTTTCTTGACTTTGTCCACCTCTTCCTTTAGCTCTTTGAACATCTTTAAAACAGTTGTCCTAAAGTCTTTGTCTAGGAAAAAGTTTTCTACTATTTGGTCTTTCTCAGAGACTATGTCTGGTGATTTAATTTTTTCCTTTGAATTAGCTATACTTTCCTGTTTGTGTGCCTTGTAATTTTTTGTTGAAAACTGGACATTTGAATTTTATATTTTGGCGGTTCTGGAAATCAGATTCTCCTCTTCCCCAAGTTTGTGGTTTACTGGGTTTGTGGTTGTTATTGCTGTTGTTTTTTGTTTCTTTGTTTTGTTTTTTTTGTTTTTGTTTTTTGTTTTTGAGACAGAGTCTCGCTCTGTTGACCAGGCTGGAGTGCAGTGGCGCGATCTCAGCTCACTGCAACCTCCACCTCCTGGGTTCAAGTGATTCTTCTGCCTCAGCCTCTCGAGTAGCTGGGACTACAGGTGTGCACCACCACGCCTGGCTAATTTTTTTGTATTTTTAGTAGAGACAGGGTTTCACCATATTGGCCAGGCTGGTCTCTAACTCCTGACTTCATGACCCGCCCACCTTGGCCTCCCAAAGTGTTGGGATTACAGGTGTGAGCCACTGCACCCAGCCTGTTGTTGCTGTTTTTACTGTAGTCGGGTGACTTTGTGCCAGGTATTCACCCAAGGTGTAAATTTAAGCTCTTCTTGGGTATTTTCTGAGCCTAAATCTTTCCCTGGACATATGTAGTGACTTTCTGAATTCCCTATATATGCAGCTGCTTTTTGATGTTCCATTATTCAAATGTGGCTCCCAAAAGGGAATAGAGGGAATAACGAAGGGGGCGGGAGGTAACAGCCTCTGGGTCTTTAAATATTCTGAAACCTACTTCAGATGGTGAGGTTGCAACAGTGGAGTCTGCCTCTGTGTCTGCACCTCCATGATCAGAAGCAGCATTCAGAACATAGATCCCTGATATCTGGAAGACAAGGTCCTTATTCCCTTCTCTAAATTCCACAAGCTGTGTGCAAGCTGCACCAAGTACACGTGCATGACTGACTGCCATGGAGCTGGGAAAAGGGGATGGTTAGCCACTACTGTGCAAAGAGCTGAAATTGACCAAAATTAATTGCAATTTACTGTCCAAGCCTTCTTTTGGCAGCTGCAAGCCTTTGAATAGACTCCAGAGTTCCAGAATAGTTAAATCAAACAGATTCTGCCAGTGTAATTATCTAGATAGGGAGACAGAGTCCTATATTTCCCACGCTACCATCTTGCCTGATGTCATCCACATATGTAGTTTTAAATTTTTTAGTAGCTGCTTTAAAAAGTGAAAAGGAACAGATAAATATTTTAACAATATATTTTACTTAAACCAGTGTATCCAAATATGATTATTTTAACATGTAACAATATAAATATTGGTGATTTTTATACTAAATATTTCAAAATACATATTGTATACCTAGAGAACATCTCAATCAAAGATTCTAAATTTTCAATGGCTAAAGTGAAATGTAGCACTACCAAAACAATAACGTTGTGCTTAGCAGAAAAATATTTTATTCTGCTTTAGTTTCTAAATTAATTAAAAGTTAACAAAACTAAAAATTCAGTTCCTCAGTCTGGCAGCGTGGCTGTAAACACCCACTTCCAAAACAAGGGATGTGTGAGGTAAGGTTTGATTTGGTTCTCTTTTCTTTTTTCTTTTTTTTTTTTGTTGTTGTGTATGTGTGTGGGGTGGGGGACAGAGTCTTTCTGTGTCCCGCAGGCTGGAGTGCAGTGGCGTGATCTTGGTTCACTGCAACCTCTGCCTCCTAGGTTCAAGCAATTCTCCTGCTTCAGCCTCCCTAGTAGCCGGGATTACAGGCACCTGCCACCATGCCCAGCTAATTTTTTTGTACATTTAGTAGAGACGAGGTTCCACCATGTTGGCCAGGCTGGTCTTGAACTCCTGACCTCAGGTGATCCGCCCGCCTTGGCCTCCCAAAGTGCTGGGATTACAGGCATGAGCCACTGTGCCCGGCCGGGTTTACTGAAGGGCATTCTGTTCCTTCCTTTTTCAAAATGCATACTGGATTAGGTGAGATGGTTCCCATGCAAGGCAGGCTTCAATCTGTAGAAGGCTGGGAAGTCGCTGTTAAAACAGAAGCCTCCACAGGGAATCCCTCCAACCCTCCTAAGACTAACCCTCAACCTGTGGGTGAGTGGTTATATCTTCTAGGCCATAAGCTTCCAGCAGGGATGGAAGCGTGCACAGCCATTTCGTGCTCATCTTCTGTTCTGGAAGCAGCAATGCTTTCATTCTCAATCCAGCATAGAGCCTGCCACTTCTGATAAGAGCAGTGCTGGCAGCAGCTTCAGCTTCAGCTTCATTTTACAACCCTGAGAAGTTCTGCCCTGTTTGTGGGGATTCGTGCTGTGAACATCCATGCAGTAGAATTCCTGCTGCTTGCAGGAAGTTTTTAATAGAGCTGATTGAGCAAGACAAAGAGGACTTCTGAATTTTTTAAGGTTTTTAATTTTTCAAATTTAGTACAAGATGGTAAGCCTCAGGAAATGCAAATTAAAACCATAATAAGAGGCCGGGCACAGTGGCTCATACCTGTAATCCCAGCACTTTGGGAGGCTGACACAGGCAGATTGCCTGAGTTCAGGAGTTTGAGACCAGCCTGGCCACCATGGTGAAACCCCATCTCTACTAAAAATACAAAAAATTAGCCAGGTGGTGTTGCACGCGTCTGCAGTCCCAGCTACTGGGGAGGCTGAGGCAGGAGAATCGCTTGAACTAGGGAGGCAGGGGTTGCGTGAGCCGAGATCTCGCCACTGCACTCCAGGTGGGCAACAGAGTGAGGTTCCGTCTCCAAAACAAAACAAAACCATAAAATGATACTATTTTACAATCATCAAATTTTTGGTAAAAGAAAAAAAATATTGTCTTTGTCAACAACACCCAAGAGCCTGTAAGGATACAGACTAAAACAAATCTTCATCCAGAACTAGTGGGACTGTAAATTAGTTCAGCCACTTTGGAAAACAACTGGACATTATCAAATGAAGTCAAAGGTGCAGATCCTTCACTGAATGTACACACTAGAGGAACTGCATATGATGGAGGCGCCACTCCCCGGGTTGCTCAGAGACCACTGTTTGTAACAGCAAAAAGTCTGTTACAAACCCAAGTGTTCATAACAGAAGAATGGATAAATTGGATATATTCACATAATAAAATACTATATAGCTATAAAAATTAATAAAGTTATGTGTATCAACATGGTGATGTCACATATACAAAGTACAACAGAAATCAGGACGAATACATACACTGTGATTTCACTTACAAGAAGGTCAAAAAGAAGCTAAACTGGATAGCAGGTCAGGCGCAGTAGCTCATGCCTGTAATCCCAACACTTTGGGAGGCCAAGGTGGGCAGACAGCTTGAGGCCAGGAGTTCGAGACCAGCCTGGCCAACAAGGCGAAATACTATCTCTACAAAAAATTTAAAAATTAGCTGGGCATGGTGGTGTGCACCTGTAGTCCCAGCCGTTTGGAGGCTGAGTGAGGTAGGAGGACGACTCGAGCCTGGCAGATCAAGGCTGCAGTGAGCCGTGATTTAGCCACTGCACTCCAGCCTGGGCAACAGAGTGAAATCTCTGTCTCAAAAAAAAAAAACAAACAAAAAAACCTCAACTTGATAGCGTATTGTTTGGGAATACATTCCTATGTGGTGAAACTATAAAGAGAAGCAAGGCAGCCTACTTGTGGTGACTCACACCTGTAATCCCAACACTTCGGGAGGCAGAGGTGGGAGGATTGCATGAGGCCAGGAGTTCAAGACCAACCTGGGCAACATAGCAAGACTCCTTGTCTACAAAAAAATTTTAAACATTAGCTGGGTGTGGCGGTGCACACCTGTAGTCCCACCTACTCAGGAAGCTGAGGTGGGAGGACCTCTTGAGGCCAAGACTTAGAGGTTACGGTGAGCTGTGATCACTTCAATGCACTCCAGCCTGGGCAACAGAGTGAGACCCTGTCTCTTAAAAAAAAAAAAAAAAAAAAAAAGCCTGGGTGCGGTGGTTCGTTCACGCCTGTAATCCCAGCACTTTGGGAGGCCGAGGTGGGCGGATTACAAGGTCAGGAGATCGAGACCATCCTGGCTAACACAGTGAAACCCCATCCCTACTAAAAATATTAAAAAAAAAAAAATTAGCCAGGTGTGGTGGCGGGCACCTGTAGTCCCAGCTACTCAGGAGGCTGAGGCAGGAGAATGGCGTGAACCTGGGAGGCGGAGCTTGCAATGAGCCGAGATCACGCCACTGCACACCAGCCTGGGCGACAGAGCGAGACTCCATCTCAAAGAAAAAAAAAGAGAGAGAGAAAGAGAGAAGTGAGTCACAGGTTAAGAGAAAACCCAGAGAGTGGTTACCTGTTTTCTTTAAGGTACAGTCATGCTCTGAAGTTTGGTTTAAGTCACAGTGATCACTGCCATTCTGTATACCTTCCAACATACACATATTTGGAAATCTGAACTATTTCATAACAGAAATGCCACTAGCTTAGCTAAAAGGAATTATAGGAAATATACTTCTCTACAGACTCATGTGCATGCCCAATTAATTAGTCATATATTGTATATCATTTAGGTGGGTTAAAGAGCAGTGTAAATAAAACATGGTCCCTGCCCCTCAAGAATGTTCCATCTAGCAGATTCAGAGGCTTGCCCATCTGTGGCACAATGTATCCTGACAGTCACAGCTGGCCTCCTCTGTGCAGGCAGGAAGTAATTCATTAGATTAGCTAGCATGAAGGCTCTGCCCTATTAAGTAAGTGTAATGGGGGGTGGCTCATAAGTGGGGGTGTCTGAGGAGTGGGCCTGACCAATTGGTAAATTGGATGATTAGTTTGAAATGGCAGGATTTCAAATACATGCTTCACCCATTGTGTAGTTTTGCTGAAAATCAGTTCTGAATCTTAGGAGTTCTGTGGCAAATAAAAGGCAGATATCATATCCTCATTTTGCCACTGGAAGAATTGAGACATTTTCTGGCTTACTCTTTTCAGAAATACTTGGTACATGGAAATATCCCAAAAGAACCCTGGTGGGTTTATACTTAGTTCTGTGTGTCCTCGTGTTTAACAAGCTGAGCATGCTCAACCTTGGAAAGTGCAGGTCTCCTTGGGTGTTGCTGGCTTCCAGGCCTGCTGGGGGGCATCATTTTGGAGCCCATGCCAGTATTTTATGGGTAAACTTTTCATCCAGCATCCTACTCCCACCTCCCCCAAATGCTCTTGATTCTGAGCAGCCATGGGCCAGGCCTTTGCACCTAACAGCTAACATTTTGATAGGTGTATTGCTGGAAGGCTCAAGAGCACATGGATCTTCAAAAGGAAGCAAATCAGGATAGCTGAGGAAGAAAACACCAATTCCAGTGCTCAGTGAGAATGTATACAATTCCTACTAAGGCAACTGCTCTATGGACTGTTTTATCAGTCTGATTAACAGAGGGACCAAATACATCCTCACAGTTAATTGACATGATCTCTGCCCTTACCTGTTGTTATTCTATTTTTATGGTTATTTTTATTAACAAGAAAACTACTGTTTCTAGTGAACTTAAGATGGCTGAATATCAAACCTAACAATTTAGGATGTTTTCCCAGAGTCTTCCAATCATTCCTCCGAAAAATGAGGGAGCATTTGATTCCTAACTTCCTCTTCTCCCTTCCCACGACAAGCCATAGAATTATAAGCACAGGTATAAATATCTTTCAGCTGATTAAATGGTGTCCTGCCAAAAGAAGATTTGTTTTGAGTATAATTTCTTGGATGCTCTTCTAAAGGAGAATGATCTTTCTTTAGAGGCCTCCATGGAAACGCAGTATTACATTTTCCATTCTTTTAGAGAAGGGTAACAAAAGAACCATCTTCCTGCTGAAATCAAGAAATCGAGGGTCGGAGGATCCTAAGCTGTCCAGAACCCTATGACTGAGTCAGCTGGTAATTCCTGGTGAGAACTTGGCGTTTTCAAAGCCGCCTGGGCCGGATAAGTCAGGAGGTCCAAAGCAGCCTTCCAGATCAAGTCCTGCAGTGGAAGCACCTCCTCCCGTCCTCCCTCCAAATCAGGAAATGTGCTCAGAGCTGGGTTTGGGGACAATTTGAACAGACAGTCTTTGTTCCCTGCCCAGCACATTCCCACCTGGTGGGAGCTAAAAGCCGCAGCAGGGAAGGGTCTATCCCTCTGAGGGTCGGGAACATAACGGGGCTGCAGCGTTCGGTCCCTTTTGCTCTTCTGGGTGCCCTGCTTCTTGTCCTGACCCTGGAACCCAACCCTGTGCTCCTGGAACTTACATACTCTTCCTGTCAAACGTGAGCCTTCTGTGAAAAACAATGCCTGGTTGAAGTTTCCCTGAGAAGCCTGCTTGTTTCAGACACTGAGATCTGCTAACAGCCCAGATGGCAGGATCTCTGACCAGCCTCCTGTCGTTGAAAAAGGCTGCTTGGGGAAGGTCTTTTGTTGAGAGGATGCATTAAATCCTTCTCAGTGGGGTCAGCCCCAGTCCTTGCATAAATACCTCCTGTGGAGTCAATCTTGAAGGATGGGTAAATCCCAAAAGGAGGGCACCCTTCCTGAGCTCCAGAAGACTTGCAGCTCTTTCCCGTACTCTATGCAGCTGCGGCTGCATAGAGGAAATTTATCCTTTCCACTACTGCAGGCCAACAGGCGCTGTGAGAAACGAGTGATGAACACGATCGTGTTTCTGCAGCACTCGCCTACCTGTGACTCCCAGAAACAGTAGCATCCATGTACCCGGAGAGCAGCAGCCCCAGGTGGCATCTTCCCATGGCCACACCCAGCCTGGCCTTCCCTAAACCCCCTTCCACACAGCCACCAGTGCTGGGTTTGATCACTGAGAGGCTGAATCTCTGTCATGTGACTGAATGACTTACTGACCATCTGTCATTATTTTAGGGAAATATTTGTTAAAAGGATTTTTTTATAAAGATAGATGACTTTCCTAAATGCTCATGTAAATGAAATAGTTTTTAAAAATTACCACTCACAACCATAAATATCCTTTCTTTGTTGTGTGTGTGTACCCACACACATAAAGATATACGTAAGACATACACAATAAAACTGCACTGTTATAAAGGTTCTCATAAATTGGAAATTGGCTTCCGTCCTCCACTCAGGCCCTGGCTAAAGCTCTTATCCTACTGGAAGAAGAGGAGACACGGAGGGGCTGGCGAGTTCAGGTGGCAAAAGAGAAGGCCCCGCTGAGGCCCGGGGTGGAGAGGCAGAAGTGGGACTCCGCATTCCCTCATCCTCCCTAACTCATCCCTTCAAACCCGGCCGTAAGATCCAAAATTGTCCCCATCACTATGCAAGCTGCCGCCAGTCTGCATAAGCCAGACCAGCTGGGGGCTCCCAGCTGGACCCTCAGACTCAGGCCTCAGGCTCGGCGGGCTGGCTGCAGCCTTTGCATCGACCACTTGATAATGCAATCCTGCATCTTCTGTGATGGAAACTTTCAGTCCCGCATTAGGTTAGAAATATATACTATTTTTATTTCATTTATTTATTTTTGAGACAGAGTCTCACTCTCACCCAGGCTGGAGTGCAGTGGTGTGATGTCAGCTCACTACAACCTCTGCCTCCCAGGCTCAAGTGATTCTCCTGCCTCAGCCTCCTGAGTAGCTGGGATTACAGGTGCGCACCACCATGCCTGGCTAATTTTTGTATTTTTAGTAGAGACAAGGTTTCACCATGTTGGCCAGGCTGGTCTCAAACTCATGACCTCAAATGATCCACCTGCCTTGGCCTCCCAAAGTGCTAGGATTACAGGGTGAGCCACTGTGCCCGGCCTAAATATAAACTATTTTTTTAAAATAGTAAAATGAACAGCAGTGTACCTCCCACCTAGCTTAAAAATAGAGTCTTCCCTCTGCCTTTAAACCTGGTCCCCTGCTGCCCAAGTACGTTCCCTTTCCTTCCCCATAAACAGACCCACTCTCCTGAATTGTGTGGAAAGCAGCCCTTTGCTTTTCTTTATGGGAGTATCACATATGTGCATATTCCTAAACAGGTTATTGTTGAGTTACTCATTTTTGACCTTTAGATAATGAAATTATACTGCATATATGTCCCTGTGACATGCTTCTGCCACTCGGTTTTACCTTTGTGATACTCACCATGCCAATAAGTGTAAAGTAGTAGTTCATTTCTTTTAACTATTCTGATATAAAATAATTATCCTTTCCACTGTTGAAGGACATCAGAGTTTCCAGTTTGTGGTTTCTCTAAAGTGCTGCTGTGAACATTGCTGTTCATCTCTCCTGGTGCCGTGTGCAAACACTTCTCACACTTGGATGTGCATCAGAGTCACCTGAAGGGCTTACTGAAACCCAGGTTGCTGGGCCCCAGCCCTAGAGTTTCTGCCTCAGTAGGTCTAGTGGCTGGAGAATTTGCATTTCTAACAAGTTCCCGTGATACTGATGCTGCTGGTCTAGGGACCACTGCCCTAAAGTACATCCCAGGAGCAGAGCTACTGCATTGTAGGGTATGTATGTGTTCAAACCTTATTAGGTAATGCAAAATTATTTTCCAAAGTTGCACCAATTTGCAGTCTTGCCAACAATGAATATGAGTTCCTGTTGCTCAGAATCCTTGTCAACATTTGAATATTGTCTAACTTCAAAATGTGTGCCCATCTGGTATGTGTGAAATGGTGTCTCATGATTTTGATTTGCATTTTTCAAAATACTAATGAGGTTGAACAACTTATCCTGTGTGTTTTGCTCATTCCTCTTTCCTCTTCTATGAGAGACCTCTTCCTATCTTTGTGTGTGTGTGTATTTTGCTATTAAGTTTTTAGTCTTTTCTTACTGATTCAAGGGAGGGATTGTAAAGTCTGTTCTGCATAATAGTCCATATTGGTTGTCTAGGTACAAATTTATTTTCCTAGTCTGTAGCTTGTCTTTTCTCATTCTGTATTTTCCTAGTCCTAGCTTGTCTTTTCTCATTCTGTATTTTCTTTTTCTTTTTTGATATGGAGTCTTGCTCTGTTGCCCAGGTTGGAGTGCAGCGGCACGATCTCGGCTCACTGCAAGCTCCGCCTCCCGGGTTCACGCCATTCTCCTGCCTCAGCCTCCCGAGTAGCTGGGACTATAGGTGCCCACCACCACGCCCAGCTAGTTTTTTGTATTTTTAGTAGGGTCAGGGTTTCACTGTGTTAGCCAGGATGGTCTCGATCTCCTGACCTTGTGATCCGCCCACCTTGGCCTCCCAAAGTGCTGGGATTACAGGCGTGAGCCACGACAGCCGGCCTCATTCTGTTCTTTCTTTGTTAAACAGAAGTCCTTAATATTAATGGAGTCAAGTATATCCATCTTTTCCTTTGTGGTTCATATTCTTTGTATTTCCTTTATGGTTCATATTCTTTTGTGTTTATTTAAGAAGACCTCCCTGCTTTGGAATTTTAAAGCTACTTTCCCACATAGTATTCTAAATGTTTTATGTATTTGTGTTTTACAGAACAGTATTTAGTCTACCAGAAATTGATTTTTTGAGTAGGGAGTGATGTAGGGATCCAATTTTATTTTTCCTCATGGGATACAAGGATAACCTCTCATCCTTGTATGAGAGGTTTATTGACTATTCCATCTTTTCCCACTGATCTGCCTTGCTGTCTCCATCAAAACTCAAGTTTCCTTATATGGACAGTCTGCTTCTGAACTCTCTATCTGTTCTATTGGACTACTTTAAGTCAGTGCCATGCTCTTTTTTTTTTTTTTTTTTTTTTTTTTAACTTCTGTTTTTTGGGACAGGGTCTACCTCTGTCAGCCAGGCTGGAGTGCAGTGCAATCTCAGCTCACTGCAGCCTCAGCCTCTCAAGTAGCTGGGACTGCAGGCACATGCCACCAAGCCTGGCTAATTTTTCCTTTTTTTTTTTTTGAGACGGGTTTCACTCTGTCGCCCCAGCTGGAGTGCAGTGGCATGATCACATCTCACTGAGCCTCAACCTCCCAGGCTCAGCCTCCCAAGTAGCTGGGACGACTATAAGCATGCATCACCACATCCAGCTAATTTTGTATTTTTTGTAGAGACAGGGTTTTGCCATGTTGCCTAGACTGGACTCAAACTCCTGGGCTCAGGAAATCTACATGCTTCGGCCTCCCAAAGTGCTAGGGTTACAGACGTGAGCCACTGTACCCAGCCATTTTTACTATTTTATTTTTATAGAGATGGGGTCTCGCTATGTTGCCCAGGCTGGTCTTGAACTCCTGGGCTCAAGTGATTCTCCTACCTCAGCCTCCCAAAGGGCTGGGATTATAGGTGTGAGCCACCATGTGCAGCCTTAACTTTTGCTTTTAATTGACCATAAGAATTGTACATATTTATGGGGTGCAGTGTTTTCATACAAGTATAGATTGTGTAATAATGAAATCAGGGTAATTAGCATATCCATCACCTCAAACACTGTTGCAGGAAGTCAGGGACCCTGAATGGAGGGAACGGCTGGAGCCGCGGCAGAGGAACATAAATTGTGAAGATTTCATGGACATTTATCATTTCCCAAATAATACTTTTATAATTTCTTATGCCTGTCTTTACTTAATCTCTTAATACTGTTATCTTCGTAAGCTGAGGATGTACGTCACCTCAGGACCGCTGTGATAATTGTGTTAACTGTACAAATTGATTGTAAAACATGTGTTTGAACAATATGAAATCAGTGCACCTTGAAAAAGAACAGAATAACAGCAATTTTTAGGGAACAAGGGAAGACGACCATAAGGTCTGACTGCCTGTGGGGTCGGGCAAAAAGAGCCATATTTTTCTTCTTGCGGAGAGCCTATAAACGGATGTGGAAGTAGGAGAGATATCACTAAATTCTTTTCCTGGCAAGGAATATTAATTTTAATACCCTGGGAAAGGAATGCATTCCTGGGGGGAGGTCTATAAACGGCCACTCTGGGAATGTCTGTCTTACGCAGTTGAGATAAGGAGTGAGATACTCCCTGGTCTCCTGCAGTACCCTCAGGCTTACTAGGGTGGGGAAAAACTCCACCCTGGTAAATCTGTGGTCAGACCGGTTCTCTGCTCTTGAACCCTGTTTTCAGTTATTTAAGATGTTTATCAAGACAATACGTGCACCGCTGAACATAGACCCTTATCGGTAGTTCTGCTTTTGCCCTCTGTCTTGTGATCTTTGTTAGACCCTTATTAGTAGTTCTGCTTTTTGCCCTTGGAAGCATGTGATCTTTGTACCTACTCCCTGTTCTTACACCCCCTCTCCTTTTGAAACCCTTAATAAAAACTTGCTGGTCTGAGACTCAGGTGGGCATCACGGTCCTACTGATACGTGATGTCATCCCTGGCGGCCCAGCTGTAGAATTCCTCTCTTTGTACTCTTTCTCTTTATTTCTCAGCCGGCTGACACTTATGGAAAATAGAAAGAACCTATGTTGAAATACTGGGGGCGGGTTCCCCCAATAAAACACTTGTCATTTCTTTGTGGTAAGAATATTCAAAATATTCTCTTCTAGCTATTTTGAAATAAACAATACAGTATTGTTAACTATAGTCACCCTACTGTGCAATAAAACACCAGAACTTATTTCTCATATTTAACTGTAACTTTGTACCCATTAACCAACTTCTTCCCATTTCCTGCTACCCCCCACCACCTCCCCAGCCTCTGGTAACTACTATTCTACTCTCTACTTCTACGATACCAACTTCTTCAGATACCTGATATGAGTGAGAACATGCAGTATTCATTCTTCTGTGCCTGGCTTATTCACTTAACATTATATCCTCTCTGTTCATCTATGTTGTCGCAAATCACAGGATTTCATTCTTTTTTTTAAATCACTGAATAGTATTCCATTGTGTATGTGCACCATATATATATATATATTTTGTGTGTGTGTGTGTGTGTGTGTGTGTGTGTGTTTTTTTTTTTTTGAGACAGAGTCTGCCTCTGTCACCCAGGTGTGGAGTGCTGTGGTGCAATCTCGGCTCACTGCAACCTCTGTCCCCCGGGTTCAAAGGATTCTCATACCTCAGCCTCCTGAGTAGCTGGGATTACAGGCATGTGCCAACACGCTGAGCTAATTTTTGTATTTTTAGTAGAGGTGAGGTTTCAGTATGTTGGCCAACATGGTCTCGAACTCTTGACCTCAAGTGATCCACCCACCTTGGCTTCCGAAAGTGCTGGGATTACAGGTATGAACCACCATGCCGGGCCATGGACCACATTTTTTTTAATCCATTCATCTGCCAGTGGACACTTTGGTTGATTCCACATCTTGGCTGTTGTGAACAGTGCTGCAATCAACATGGGAGTGCAGATATCTCTTTGATATGCTGATTTCCTTTCCTTTGGTTAGACATCCTGTAGGGGGATGGTTGGATCATAGGGTAGTACCATACTCTTTTATAGTATAGCATTACAGTAAGTCTATCTTATAGAGCAATATCCACGACCTTATTCTTCAAGAATTGCTTGGTTGTTCATGGCCTTTTGCACTTCTATATACAATTCAGATTCAACTATTCTAATTTCACCAAAAAACAGTATTTTGGGGATTTTGTTTGGAATTATATGTCATTGTGGGGAGAATGGACATCTTTGTGGTACCCTATCTTTCTGTACAAGAACAATGGTATGTTACCAAAATAATATAACAATGGCAATATTGACATTCTCAACTTAAATGTCTTTTAATTCTTTTTCAATAAAGGTTCATGATTTTCTCTCTGGAAACCTTGCATATCTTTTGCCAAATTTATCAGTAGCTCTCTACCACATCTGATAGAGTTCGAATTTGAAAACCTAGAATTCAAATTTGAAAACCTGTCTCCTAATTGAAAATGTATCCCCTAAATCAGCTCTATGGCCACTTTGCCAAGTTCTGTCCTGAGAAGTGACCCAGCTTTTGTCTTTTCTCTCCGTCTGAACACACAGAAGAAAGGAAAAGTTAAGTGGGTAGCAGGGGAGCAGGCCACTCATAATTTCTACTTAACACAGATTTTTATTTACCTGTGAGAAAATGATCTGCTCTAAGAGCATATACAATTTGGGTATTTGCAGAGGTCTCAGATGAAATCTTCAGTGATGAGGCCACATCTATCCCGGCTCACTCAAGGATTTTTGGTTGCATTGTTTCCATTACAACCCAGCTGGATCCTTGCTGGGCTCCTGCCAGCAGCTTCCACATGCCTGAAGTGGGTCGGCTTTTCCTGCAGGTTTGCTTCTATGCCAGCTCCTGGGAGCAGCTGTCTACCAGGACACACCTGGGGAGCTGATAAACACACAAAAGAAACATGTCTGGCTCCCCAGCCAGATGGCAAAAACCCCTGAGCGTTTTGGACAGGTTTGCTTTACTGATGGGACAGCATTAACCCTGCTAACACCTGTGTTGGGGAAGCCTTCTTACCATGTCCCTCGGTGGCAGGGAGGGAGCCTACACACTTATTCAGGGTAATTTGCTCACCTGGACTAACCCCCAATGGGGATATTTCAGCCTCCTACTTGAGTCCCTAAGAGGACAGGCCATTGCTTGTGTTTTTTTCCCCAAAATAACAACAGGAGTCAAGAAAATCAGTGAAGACTATTCCTAGGCTGCAGAGTCCACTGCTGACAGTGGAAAGCCCTGTGCAGAGACAGCTACCTGCCACTGGGACAGGGCAGGATAGGGCACATCCCAACCCAGCCTCAGTGGCAACGGAAGCCCTTGGGTGGGACTCAGCCACAGCCACAGCCACAGAGAAGGCTGGGCCTCCCACCGTCACACTCCCTTTGTGATGTTGTGACTTCAGTCCCAGAATAGTTTAGGACGTTTGGGAAATTCACACTCTAAAAATATTTCATTTTTTCATATAGGCAAGATAACACAGCACAGTGACAGTGGGTTACTAAGAATGCATTTCCCTCGTTATGTAACATGGGCAAAAATAGTGTTTTGGGCAAAAATAGTGTTTTGGGCCAAAATAGGGCTGAGAAAGAGGAATGTGAACAAATAGCATGGACAAGTCATTATTTACTCAAATCGTCCTGTGGCTGGGGGGCTTTGGAAGAGCTTTGATGGTGTCCCATCACTGATGGTGTCCCATCTGGCCACAGCCGAGGCCACCTTTCTGAAGCAAAGTTTAATGGAAGCAAAGGTGTCTGTAGAGGAGGCTGTTTAAGGCAAGGCCCTGGCCTGGCACACAGGCAGGCTGGGAGACTCCTGGATGAGTGAGGGATGGAGACCGCCTCCTGGGACAACATCCCATTTTGGGGCACATGCTGAAGAGGAGGGGCCATTCCAGAGCACAAGTCACACAGCGCTCCTGTCATGGGGCTTGTGGGTGGGCTGGTGGCAGGGCCCCAACCCTGAGGGGCTGGGCCATGTCCCCACCCTCTCCGGATGGGGTCCCAAGTTGGGGGTCTTCTGGTTCAGCTGCATCCTTGGCTGCTAAGCTAAGGCCAAGAATGCTCCCTGCAAGAGGGGGGATTTTCCACTTTGGAGGGATCTATCCATGACCACCTGTCAGACATCACAAGCTGCCAGGGGACGAGTTGGCAGAGAAGTTGTGCTTAGATGAAGTAGCTTGAGTTTGTGCTACAAGAACTAGCCAAGTTCCACTTTTGAGAGCCAGAGAAATGCCAGCGGCAGAGTCCTTGGGCTCCCGGGAGCTAATATTCTCAAACTTAGTCTCATGATGCCAGATGGCCGTAAATTAGAGGCCAGAAGATTTAAACACAAGAGTGGGGCCTCTTTTGCGATAGAGGCATCAAGGCATCCATCCATCCATCCACCCACCCACCCACCTCTATCCGTTACAGCGTGCCCAGAAGAGAGGAGCTGGCAGTAGGGGCCAGGACAGTAGACGGGCCACTTGTTGGACTGAGGCAAACTGGCAGCTGCTTCATGACCTTCTCCCCTTCCACATCCTGCCCACCAATGCCTGGCAAGGAGCAGTGCAAGAAACCCAAACCCCACCTGGCTTGGGGCAGAAGTTTTAAGTGCACCCACCCTGCTAGCAAAGGGGTACTGAGGCAGCCCCTTCTCTATTCTTTCCCAGTAAGAAGTATTTGCCTCTCTCTGAATGCATTTGCTGCTCTGCATAGACAGACACAACAGTCGCTTCTTAGTCCTCATCTTATTTGTCATCTGAGTGGCATTTGACACAATTGATCAATTCCTGCCCTCTTGAAGTATGTTTTTTCTTAGCTTCTAAGACATCACACGTTTGGTTTTCCTTCTGCCTCAGTAACTATTTCTTCATCTTTTCTGTCAGTCTTTGTCCTCCTCTTCCTTTCTGCTCAATCCCCAGACCTCTTCTGCTTGGGTGACCTCATACTGTCCATGGCTTAAGTACTATCTATGTTTCCCAATTTATTATATTATAAGTCCTAACCCTTTCCTTAAGCTCCAAACTTACATAGCCAACCGCTTGGGTATTAGTTATCTATTGCTGCATAATAAATTACCCCCAAATTTAGCAGTTTAAAAATAAACATCTTACACAGTTTCTGAGGGTCAGTCATTTGGGAGTGGCTTAGCTGGTGGTCCAGGCCCAGGGTCCCTCCTGAGGCTGCAGTTACCTGCAGGCCAGGAGGATCCACTTCCAAGCTCACTCATGTGGCTGTTGGCAGGGACCTTCCATTCCGCACCATGTGGGCCTCTCTTTACGAACCAAAATAGAAGTTGCAATGGCTCCTATAACCTAACCTTGGGAGTGACATCCCAACACTTCCTCCATGTTCTGTTGGTCAGAGACTAACCCTGGTACAATGGGTGTGGGATTGGGGAACTCCACAGGGTGTGTGAGTTGGAGGCAGGAGGCTGGCCACCACAGCCACCTAATAAACCTCTCAAAATTAACATGTCCCAAGCTCAAATTCATCACTCGCAGCAGCCCCACAACTTGCTCTTCCCTGTCTTCTCCATCGTAGTAAATGACAGCATCATTCACTCAGGTCCCAAACCTTCAAGTCATCCTTGACTCTCAGACCCTCATTGAATCCATTGGTAAATTCTGCACATTCTGCCTTCAAGATCTGTATCAAATCTGATCCCTTTTACCCTCCATGGCTACCACACCAGTCCAGAGTGCTCTCACCTCCCCTCATCTCACTAGTTTCACTACTTCCACCCCAGCCTCTGCAGTGTATTTTCCACACAGTGGCCAAAGGGATTTTTTTTTTTTTTTTTTTTGAGACAGAGCCTCACTCTGTTGCCCAGGCTGGAGTGCAATGGCATGATCTTGGCATTGATCTTGGCATGATCTGCAACCTCCACCTCCCGGGTTCAAGCGATTCTCCTGCCTTAGCCTCCAGAGTACCTGGGACTACAGGCACGCACCACCATGCCCAGCTAATTTTTTTTTTAACTTTTAGTAGAGACAGGGTTTCACCTTGTTGGCCAGGCTGGTCTTGAACTCCTGACCTCACGTGATCCGCCCGCCTTGGCCTCCCAAAGTGCTGGGATTACAGGTACGAGCCACTGCGCCCGGCCCCAAAGAGATTTTTAAATGTCACATCATGACATTCCCTGGTTCAAACTCTCCAATGGCTTCCCTTCTTAATCAAGAAAACAGATCTCAACTCCTACAGCTTTGCACATCTGGCCCTTGCACGTGTGCAACTTTCTTTCCTGCTCCTCTTGCCCTCACTCCCCTTCAGCCACACTGGCCTTCCTCCTTCTGTGCTTCCCACGCGCCAGGTACACTCCTGCCTCAGGCTTTTCATTGCCCAGTCCCTGTCTGCAGTCTTCTCCTAGTCATCTGTATACAGGACGCTTCCTCACTTCAGTCTCTGCCCAAGTGTCACTGCCTCGTAAGCCCTCCCTTATCAAACCTCCTAGAAGACAGACTCCCTTCCTAGAGCAGCTGTTGATACTTGGTGTCCCATACTGTGAGCTTCCTGAGCACCAGGTCTTCCACGTTCTAGTCACTGCTGTCTCCCTGACGCCTGGCACATAGCAGGTACTCAATAAACATTTGCTGGACTAATGAATGAAATATAAACATAAATGCTTAGGGTTTCAAAATACTCCAACTTGAAGAAAAGTCTGAATTATTACAGTGGTATAGGAATGTATGGGGGTAGAAGGGCCCTGGAGAGGCCATTTCACAAGCATGTGCACCTCTTAGGAGCACGGTCTCAGGCACACAGGTGGATTAAAAAACACATCGCAGTTGTAATTGCCACCTTCCTTCTAAGGAGCAGACAGTTTAGCTCAAGATCTAGGACAGCTGTATACTTTCTTAGCATCTCCTCTCCTGCCAGAGTGTGGCCTTTCTAAAACCCACCATGTCACTCCCCTGCGCAAAACCCTTCAGTGGCTCACTACCGCCCCAAAGGCAAAGCCCTAACTAACTTGTAGCTGCGGCTTCCCCCAAACTTCTTGGTCTTGCCTTAGTTCACCTCACCATCTTCATTTCTTGCCCCTTCCCACTCTAGATACCACACTTCAGCCAAACAGAAATGTTGGCTGCTCCCCAAATAGACATTTTCCCTTATTTCTGGGATTTTGCCCATTCCATTCCTCTGCTTGTAATACGCTTTCTGCCCCTCCTGTCAGTTACCTTTTGCCCCAACTCTCACCCTAGAGTGGGCTTCAAGGCTCCTTCCTGGCAAGAAGGGAGGGCAAAAGCCCCAATGTGCAAGGACTTGTCAAGTCTCTCTCTGTTGACCAAAGAAAGACATGGCCGAGACCAGATTGAAGAGGTGGAGAAATAAAGCACTTCACAATGAAAATTATGATTTCACTGCACGCAGGGCTGGAGGAATGCCTGGTTCTCTGCAAGCCATTTCCCATACGCCCCCCACATGCTTTCCCCAGTGCCTACTCAGCTTCTGGTCTCAATCCCAAAATCACACCCTCTGGGGTAATTTTCCTGATCCCGAAAGCCTGGGTGAAGAAACTCCTACAACACTTTATGACATTGCTGCATTTATTACTCCACACTGCCAATGAATACATGAATGTAGGATTATATTCAATTGTTTGTAGGATAAATGCAGGCCCTCCGATCCACACGGCAGAGTTGCCTATGCTCAACATTCTGTGGCAACGTAGTGTCAGTTTTCCCTGTAAGGGAGTGTGTTTTGGTTTCTGTTTTATCTTCATTGCTTGTACTGTACCTGACACAAAGTGGGTACTTAAAAATATCTGTGAAATAAATACATAACTATCATAACAATAAAATGGAGTACTTTAAAAAGGCACAAAGAATGTTCTTGAGACCACTGCCTTGTTAGGCTCAGCAGGCTGCAAACATAAGAGCTGAGACAGCACAAAACTACATGAAATGAGACTGAAATGCCTCAGCAAGAGAAAATGAAAGAAAACGCCACAGAAAGCGACACTTTCCTTTTATTAGATTCACAATGCCTTTGTAACGCCCAACCTCTCCTTTGTAGACTCTTTCTTTGTTAGAAAACAGACAAACTGTGTCCTTAGGAACTGTCTTCTACTTGGTACAGCACTGGCCTCAGGCCGCCTGCATCTGCGTGGACCAGTAAGAATGAAGTCCAGCAGCATAGAGAAAAGCATCATAAAGGCTGGGAGGTCATCCCCCAGGGCCTCCCCTACTTCACATACACAGAGACGTGTGCATATGTCACACACACACACACATTATATACAGATACGTATTTTTTTTTACAAAAATAACAGGGTTTGCACAGCTCTATTAATTCTTTAAAATTACACAGGCAAGGTTTATGCTTCAGTATAACTATTTTTACTTTGGATTTATGTGGGAATTTTAGGCCTAAAAATAACTTAAGATTACCAAGCAGAGGCCATCTAGCGACACAGACACAAGACATCTTGAGCTCCATGAAACTAGAAATGTGGTGATGTCATCCTCACATGGGGGGGCTACGCATCCCCATCGATTATTTTAACTACAATACAAAAGCAAAATAGTGTGTTAAAATAATCCTCTACTCAATGCATTAGCACATATACCAAATTATACTACCTGCATGACAGTCTCTAGGTACCAAGACTGTATTTTTGCAAGTGCTATTCTCTACTTCATTAAATACAGTACCCAGCCAGCAACCACAAAAAGAGAACGCATGCTGTACAGCAAGAGAAGGGGAGGGAGACGATTTTCAGGGCCATAACTTACATGGCAACCAAAAGAAAAATAAGTAAGACAAATCTCATAAGACAGATATAAAACTAATTTGCAGTGACATTTGATATATAGTTTTATCAGAAGTAATATATTTAGGTTACAGTTACATGAAAAAGAGAAACTACGTGAAATTATAGGCTTTCTCCTAGAATATCCAAAATGTTCATCAACAGTTAATTAGTACAAGAAAGATGACCACCAGGTAATTGAATAGACAGAATGTCATGTAGTATTTTAAAAACAGATTCTGGGACTAGAAGCTACCACCAAAATAGCCAGAAATCTGAGTTAACAGGTCCTTTATTTTGCACACTTGCTGCTGATATATAGAACCACGAAGTGTTTGCACAGACCACGAATGCAGCCGCTAGCCTAGAGGCCGGTCACATAAGAGAATGCGATGAACACCATCCCGCCAGGGTGAGGACAGAGTGTCTGATGTGTTTGTGTCCCCCCCACTCCATGTACAAAGGCCATCTCTAGGGCAGAAATCTCTCAACAGCTCAAACCCATTCTCAGTGCCCCCTCCACGAAACGACACAGCTCAAGCTTCGTGCTGGGAAGTCTTTCTCATGCTGGTTTGATTCCTGATCACCCAACTGGACAGGGCCCTCTCCAGGACCTCCCAGGTTCTCCCTGGTACCTTCCCTCCCGCAGGAGAAGGCAGCACTGTCTCTGAAGCCACCAACGAGTAATGCTAGAAGAATCAGAAGAAGGAAGTATCTGATGAAAAGGCACCTGCAAGTCTAAAGTCCTCTTTGGTGAGAACACTGTACATCCGCTGAGGCAGAGCTTTGGAGTAGGGAGCAGGGCGCGGCACAGTGGTGCGCAAAATGAATTCTCGGCCAGCAGGGGGTGGGAAGTCTGACACGGAGTTCTGCCTTCTTTCCTCTGGGGAGCCCATTCTCTTCAATTCCTCCTCTGGTGGAGTCATGGCTGCAGCCTGGAAAAGAATCAAATGCTAAAGTCAAAAGCAGGTCAAATGCTAAACTCAGATGCTTTTGAAGGACAGATGAATTAACATAATAAAGATATGAAAATGTCCCACGTTACTCAGTAATGCAGTCAGCTATATGCTAAGGTTACTCAAAAACCACATAACACAGCAAATGCAAGAAGCTTGAGACACTGCATGAGCAGCCGGGCTGCAGACAGACAGGAGGGATGATGACTGCCAGGCAATCTGCTCTGAAGAGAGAAGGCCATATTCATACATCTGATGAAAAAGGACCTCGGAGCTGTGCTGCTTTCTATGTTTCTTCCAGCAATGACCCAAGTCTACGTCTGACAGCCTCAGTCCAGTAAGGAGCTGTTTTTCTCCAGAGTGAAAAGATGATTTTCATCTTGACTCTGGGTTACAATTTTTTAATTGATTCTTTTTAAGGTTCACTTGCCAAATTAAAAGTGGGGGCATTGGTCTTGCTTGCTGGGCAGCTAATGTGATGCCGAAGTGATAGAGGCCCATATAGCAATGACCACAAAAGAGAAGTTCTCAATATTAAAGGCATCTATTTTTTTCATTGAAATGACATAAAATGCATATTCATTTATAGCCTACAATTTTAATTCTGATTACTGCACTTTTTTTAATACCATCAATTTGGAAAAAAATTGTTTTGGCAATGGAAACATTGAAATCATGTTGCGCTAAACATCAGCAAGGTAGGTAAGCCAAATCCAGACTGTGAGAGAGGTGGTTTAGTGTTAATGACCTTATGAAATTAGAGGGATGGGAAGGAACAAGGAACTATGAGGGGCAAAGGCTATTTTGTTACCTCATCAGAAGATTCAGTCAGCTTGAGAAGGGGTAAGAAAAGAAACAGTGATGAAAGGGAAACAAGCAAGATGGTTTAAATAGGGCTAGACAAGGGAGTTCAGGATTATTTCAAAGACAGTATGCACTACATTATGGAACATGATCCTATCAATAGAATATTCAAGACAAAGTCACACCAAACACAGCACACCTAGCTGTCAACTACAGCAGACATCTACCACTACTCACGCATCCATGGCTCAACAGGTGACATATGATGTCATTTAATGGGAGAAATGACCAACAAAAACCTAGCTCCTTTACTGGGAATTATGATGCAAAAAAAAAAAAAGTGTTCATGGCTTGAAAAATAGATATTCCAGTGAATTTAGGAATAGGTGCCTAAGAGTTATTCAATCTAGCAAGTCTGAAGCGAAATCCAGTCAGTCATTTATTTGCTGAATTCCATTTAAGTATGTACATACCAGAGATACCTATAATCATGATAAGGCTTATTACTATTTATAATTTTAAAGAAAAGTTATAAATATATAGAATTACTATAAGCTATAAAAACACCAAGTGAAATTACATCACAACTTTTTTAAAAAATGTGTTAAAATCTTGACTAATTAGTAAAATTGATATAAAGTATCAGCTAATGAAAAGAAAAGTTACATGAATAAATTCTAACAGTTTACTTCAGCCAGACATTTAAGAACTGAGTTTAAAAATGTACCAACCAGATGCTTGTTATATGTATTACACAGTCTACCAATTCCCTAAAAACATTCAATACAAGGTCTGAAAACTTTAAAATTTTTTCTTAAATGACATAATGTAGATGGATGTACAATTTCAGTAGCCATTAAGGGGGTTAGCTATACAATGAGGCTACTGAAAGATGATATACTATGTTCCTGTATTTAGTGATTTTGAAAGATATCTTAAGTATATTAAGTGGAAAACAAGAATAATGAAGTAATTATATAATATAACCCTACTTTTAAAATTATATATACATATGTATATACTAGATGTTAAACCATCAATGGGTAGTGAGATTATGTGATTAATATTTTATTATAATTTTCTAGGCCAGGTGTGGTGGCTCACACACACCTATAATCTCAGCACTTTGGGAGGTTAAGGAAGGAGGATTGCTTGAAACCAGGAGTTCTAGATCAGCCTGGGCAACAAAGTGAGACCCCGTCCCTACAAAAAATACAAAAATTAGCTGGGCGTGGTGGTGCACACCTGTGGCTCCAGCTTCTTGGGAGGTTGAAGTGAGAGGATTGCTTAAACCTAGGAGTTCAAGGCTGCAGTGAGCTATGATCGTGCCACTGTACTCCAGCCTGGACCACAGAGTGAGACCCTCTCTTTAAAAAATGAATAAATAAATATAAAAGTTCCTATATTGTCAAAGTTTTACTTGCAGTCAGTAGAGGGGGTAAGGAGGTTATTTCTATTTTGGGGAAAATAATTTTGCTTAGTTATCTAAAATAAGTAACAATCTCAGGACTAAAAATGTAAATACTTCACATTTTAAATCCTCTTAACACTTAACTTTTTTTTTTTTTTTTTGAGATGGAGTTTTATCACCCAGGCCAGAGTGCAGTGGCATGATCTCAGCTCACTGTAACCTCTGCCTCTCGGGTTCAAGTGATTCTCCTGCCTCAGCCTCCCAAGTAGCTGAGATTACAGGTGCTCGCCACCACGCCCAGGTAATTTTTGTATTTTTAGTAGAGAAAGGGTTTCACCACGTTGGCCAGGCTGGGCTTGAACTCCTGACCTCAGGTGATCCACCCACCTCGGCCTCCCAAAGTGCTGGGATTACAGGTGTGAGCCACCGCACCCAGCCAACATGTCATTTTTTAAAAATGATCAAAGAGGAAAGAATTTTTGCAATATGAGGAACATTTATATTGGTAGCTAACAAGGAAATGTGCTTGTAAGCTTCTGGGTAGTGAACTGGATAGATATTATCAGATGTGGAACCAAACTCGGTTCTTGTTTTCATGCCAAAGAGAAAAACAAAATAAATCAAAGCAAGCATCTATTGTTTGCTAGAAGTCTAATTTATAAGGAAATAAATATTTGGTTATTAATTTGAAATTCTGAAGTTTAGGGAGCTGCCCCATAAACAAACTCAGATTTTAGCTCTTGCTAATAATTCCTATCAGTGTATTTGGCTATGAATATGAATATATTAACTAGTTGTACTCCAGACCAACTCTACAGGGATTATCCAGTTGTTATTCCACGTGTAGACCCATAGAAATTCTTTTTCTTATTTGTTTCTGAAAATTACTCTCTCAAAACTGGGTCATTCTAGTGTAATCACAGTGCCATATAAGGGGAAGCGTGTCATTAGGGCACATAACAACTTTATCAGAATCCCTAATATTAATGAGCCCTGAACTGAGAATTATCTGTGGGATGCCAGAGCCCTTAGCCAGTAACCAAAATACTATATAATTTTAAAATCTTTACTTTCATTACTAGAGGTAATGGTTATGATAATTTTTCAAACTGGGCTTTCTTTCTGTGCTGAAATCTGTTTCCATAGCCCTAAAAATCTGAAGTTTTCCTCTTCTTTTCTAGGAAACCTCAAAGGTAGATCTCCTCACCATTACAAGAACAATTATATTTATAATTCAAGCTGAGTTGTGACTCCACTTTGCCCTACATAGGGTTTAAAGATGGTAAAACTGAACTCCATTCTAATTTGAAAGTACCTGTGAGTAAACATTTTTTCCCACAGCACGGCCCTGGCCATTGCTAACTGAGTCCCTGCCAGCTTCTATAACAGTGGATTTTGGACTCTTCTAATTTTTAAAATTTAGGTCCTAGAATATACTTATCATTTTAATTCAACATGTAGGAAATCAAATGGATTTCAAAGACTCAGAAGTCATTGTTTCTTCAGTGTTCAAGCCCAATGCCCACACTTACACTCAGGTGACATGAGTGTGGTCAGCCACGTGTGGGAACTAAAACAGCCTCTTCCCAAGTAGAGGTCTGGAGAGATCATGATGGAGTCAATACTGACTCTCACATACCCTCTGGGCATTCACAAACAGCTTGTGAATGATCCTGCCAGCATGTCCTCTTCCTGCACCGGTGACTAACACTTCAGGCTGCTCCAGCAGGCAACTCACAAACCTAGGAGAGAGAGACAGGCAACGAAAGGGTGGAAAGTGAGCTGTCCAGGCCACTGGGCGTCCATCCTCCCACAGGAGTTTTGTGGACAAATCCTCAAGCTGATACTGGCTAAACCCAACAAGGTTGAAGTGAAATTTTACAGCAAGATAAGATTGACATTTGGAATTATTATCGACTTAACTGACAATCTTCCTGCTTTTTCACCTGTGCTCATAAAAAATGTTTAAAGCCTATCTCTGTCAAAGTGTAAGAAAAAATATTCAGTCTATTTTTTTCAGACTAGAAGCTTAGAAAATGCTAGTTAATAAAAGATGAAAATTTGTATAATATAAACCAAGTTATATTTATCCAATAAAAGCAATGATCCATATTTGTTTTTGTTTTTTTTAAGGGGTGTGTGGCTGTGTGTGCACGCACACGTGCACATATGCTTAAAATACTTGTGTTGGGCAAAGTCGCAATTGTAAACTGTGCCATTAGATGCTGGAAACACTGAACTTCCAAGTATGTCACAGATAACGTATGGTGGAACTAACAGAGTTGAAGGCACAAAGCCACCAAGCCTGCACCACCTGCTCACTAATTCATACTCTACTATTTTAGAAACGAGTCCCTTGATTAGAGCTTATTCTTCTCATTTAAAAGGAAGACATTTTCAAGAGCAAAGCAGTCTGGGAGAAAACTTCACCTAACAAAAGACATAAAATTCAAACATGAACTTGTTAAAAGCAAATGCCTTGCCATTAGCATCAATAATGCCATTTATTATAGAATGGCTAATGAAAATTTTTAAATGATGACAAATTTAAGCCACTGAACAAGCTAATTTGTAAACACTTTATCACACATTAAAACAATATTGTCCTTCCAAATAACATGGGCAAAAAATGAACAGGGCCTCACACTGATCTAAGCTCCATTGGGAATAGTGCTGAGTCTCATAAAGAGAATGCCCCAAACATTTGCTTCATCTGAGAAAAGCCATCTGGTCAATCTTTCAAAACATAATCGCAAGGCACATAGGATGTGTACCTTTGCTATCACAAATCTTGTTTAAAATAAACAACTAGGAATAGTAAGCAGAAATGGTTTCAGCACCTGCACCCTGTGGTCAAGGAATAGCTGAAAACAAAGTTTTGGGGCAGGGTGAGCAACACAGTTAACAGCTCCTCCACAAGAAATTCCAGACACCACATCTCCAAGAGCAAACCAAGGAGTCCCTAGAAAAGGAGGCTCTGGGAGACTGTTTCTAAAAGTGGGAACAATGGAAATACCTGGTAGAGACTCAGAAATACAGGAGAGGTCAAATGCTATGATAATTATTTCTGTCTCTAGACAATGCTTGTTTCAAATAATATATGAGTACCACAAAAGAGTCTTAATATCCTATTACAATTTTTCTTAAGAGAGTGGTGGCTTTTCCTACTGCAGACAAAACTGAATTAGCCAAATAGCAATTACCTTTCAAGATCTTCCTTTTCCTCCTCCTGTTCACATTTCTCAGTTCCAAACTTGGCTTTTAATGACCGAGCTCTGGCAATGAGAGCTTCCACATTAGTAATCTGGTGAATGATTTCCTGGCGGTGGAAAAGGAAGAGGCATACGTTGGGAGATGGCAAAAAAGCAAAGCCCTTTGAAAACGCATCTTAAAAATTATTTTTGCCAACTGAGGAGAACACTTGGCAAGATTCTGAGGCTACATCAAACTTACTTCCAATTTCTTGTCTTCTGGATTGGGGAAGTGCAAAACTTTACTGGAATGGGATATTATCTGCTTTATGATCTTCTTAACTGAAGAAATGTTTTCCAGACTTTCTATTTTAGAAAAGATTAAAGCCAGCATTAAATAAATTAAGCAAAATATACTTTCACTTTGGAAATGACTAATGACTAGTTAAATATGACATTTACCTTCTTCTTTTACCTTGAGTACAGCTGCATGAATCACACAAGGTAACAGGTGCCGAGCAAGGTCTGCAGGTTTCTGGATTGCCAGATAGTGCAGCACCTGAAGGAGGCACAGCACACACAAATGATCAGCGCAGGTGTCAAAGGATGAAGCAGCCACTTACAGAAGTGCAAATCCTCAGCCACTCGTCTTAATCCTTAACAAGACAGCACTCCAGGTAGGCAGCCACGACCCCAAAGGTGAGGATAATGTTACTGAAAGCACCTAAGAACTTCAATCTTTAATAATTATAAATATTCTATTTTTTTCTGCTTTCTTATGTAATACACGCAAATAAGGAAAATACAAAGAAAATAAAAACTACCGATTGATTACAATACCAAGAGAAAACAATCATTGACAGTGGAGCATTTTCATTTTAAGACACAGAATACATGTACTAAGGGCACCAATATTAAATATGTAAAATACTGCCTTTTAACCTGCTTTTCTCAGTTAATATTTCTAAACATTGTTAGTGACTTCCCACACATTTTTTGGTTTTAGTTGTTTTGGGTTTTTTTTTTCCGATTCTTATTATAAGAATACAGAGAAGTATGTACAAAACACGGACCCTACCTTTAGACTCCTTATTCAACAGTAGCAAAGATAAAAGAAGTATAACCCTATAAATATGTACAATTCTTTTACATCAATAAACAAAATTTTAAGAAGTATAATCTCATAACGTGAGTCTGACTGATAAATGCTCATGGATTTCAAAATTTAAAAAAAATACAGGTGATGCAGAAATTTTCCTGAAATCCTACTTCCCCAAAACCACATTTTCGTGTTTATCCTCTCAAACTACTTGTGTGTCCATTTAAACACGAAAATGTAGATGCATATGTAATTTCTTAACAAAAATTAATAACTTACATACTGTTTTATTATTTGCTTTGTTTATTTAATGACTTGTGGTGGACTTTTTTTTGGCTTAGAGTTTTGTCTGATTTGAAACTTTTTTTTAATTAAGAAATATACATACTAGAGTATTAGAAATAGTTTAAAGAAAACACCAGCTTAGGAAACAGAATGTTACCAGGCTTTTCCAAGTCCTCCTGTGTACCCTCCATCCCCAGAATTAACTACAAATCATTCTTTTGCTTTTCTTTATGGTTTTTTTTCACATATGTAGCCTTAAATAATATATTGTTTACTTTTGTCTAGTTTTAACCTTTATATTAATGGAATGTTTCTGTTTATTCCCCTCAGTGACTTGCTTTTTTTCATTCAGTATTTTGATATTTGTATACCATTCCAATATGCTATAGTTTACTCATTTTCACTGCTGTATTAAAATGTTCCTACATTAATAGTGGATAGCTCCTCAGTTTTTGGCTATTACAAATGATGCTCCTGTTAACATTACTGCACATATTTCCTGGTGCAAATGGCACATGTACAGCAATTACTTTAGGATATATACCTAAAAATTGAACTAGGAAATGTACAAGATAATTACTACAAAGTGTTTCAACAGATTTACATTCTTATCTAGAGTAATGAGTTCCCTCTGTTGTACATCCTTGCTAATACCCACCTTTCTGAATTTTGTTTTCCCCTGATTCACAGAAAAACAAATTTGCAGGAATAACATGAAATATGTGATTCCCCTTTACCTGGATTCACATATGAACTGTCTCCCTCCTCTGTTGTGGATCCCTTGCATCTTTCTCTGCTCTCATGTGTGTACACACTATAGACATAAACTTGTTTCGAATAATTTCAGAATAAGTCGCATACTCATGTCCCTTATCCCAAAATATCTGTATTTCCTAAAATTAAAAATATTTTATTATATAATCAAAATGCAAATGATTCTGATTATATACAATAAATTTAACATTGATAAAAATAATTGTAATCTAACCTACTATCTTTATTGCAGTTTTGTCAACTGATCCCATATGTGTCTTTTTTTTTTGAGACAGGGTCTTTCTCTGTTGCCCAGACTGGAGTGCAGTGGTGCGATCTTGGCTCCCCACAACCTCCGCCTCCCAGGCTCAAGCAATTGTCCTGCCTCAGCCTCCTGCGTAGCTAGGACTATAGGCACATGGCCACTACTGCCCGGCCAATTTTTGTATTTTTAGTAAGGACGGAATTTCACCATGTTGGCCAGGCTGGTCTCGAACTCCTGACCTCAAATTATCCACCTACCTCAACCTCCCAAAGTGCTGAGATTACAGGCATGAGCCACCGCGCCCGGCCGCAAAATGTGTCTTTTATGACCCTTTCCCTCAACCACTACAAGTCTTGGTAAGGATCATCCATTGCCTTTAGTTATCATAGCTCTTTAATCTCAACTAATCTGGAACAGCTTTTCACTCTGTCTTTTATAACACTGGCATTTTGAGTATAGTTTCCTCTTCCTCCCTACTTTTTGGCTAACTGAAATTCCATACTGTATTCAGATTTCCTTAGTTTCTAAAAATTGAGTTATAACTCACATACCATAAAATTCACCACTTTAAAATGGATAACTTCAGTGGTTTTTAGCATATTTGCAAGGTTATGTTATCATCACCATTATCTAATTCCAGAACACTTTCTTTCATCTCCCCCAAAAGAAACCCAGTACCCCAAAGCAGCCACTCCTGATTTTCCCCATTCCCAATCTCCACTGCTGCCAACTACTAATCTAACTCACTGTCTCTATGGACTTGCCTATTCTGGACCTTTCATATAAATGGAACGACGCAACATGCAGCCCATTGTATTCTGGCTGCTTTCACTGAGCATAATATTTTCAAGATTCATCCATGTTGTAACACATATCAGTGCTTCATTCCTTTTTATGGCTGAATAATACTCCATTGCATGGACAGATCATATTTGTCTTATCTGTTCATCACTGACAGACATTTGGGTTTGTTCAATTTTTTGGCTGTCATGAATAATGCTGTCAGCATGTATGTATGTACGTGGTTTCCTTAGTTTTTATCTAATGTCATTTTCCTGTTCCAGGATCCCCTTCAAGATACCACATTATGTTTAGCTGTCATGTTTCTAGGCTCCTCTTGGATGTGACAGTTCTCAGCCTTTCACTGTTTTTACTGACCTTGACAGTTTTGAGTTCTGGTCAAGTATTTCATAAAAACTCCCTCAATTATGGTTTATCTGATGTTTTTCTCATGATTAAGCTGGGTTATGTATTTCTGGGAGGAAGACCAGAGAGGTAAAGTGCCACTGTCATCACATCATGTCAAGAGTACATACCGCCAGTATGGCTTAGCCTGTGGATGTTAACCTTCACCACCTGGCCGAGACAGTGTCAGTCGGGCTGCTGCCCTGTAACATCACTCCTTTCCCCTCTCTGTGCACTGTACTCTCTGGGAGGAACACACTATGTGCAGCACACACTTACGGAGTGGGAATTAGCTTCACATCCTTGAGGGTGGAGTATCTATATACATTTAGAATTCTGCACAGGAGATTTGTCTCTTCTATCCCATTAATTTATATATCCAATCAATTATTTATACCAGTATGAACTCAAGGATATTTATTTTGTACTCTGAGTTACAATCCAATATTATTTTATTTTGTTGTTCAAATTGTTCCAGTCTTGGCCAGTTGGGAACTCTTTCAGTTGACTCCTGTGTCTTTAATATGCCCCCAAACTTGTGCAAATTTTTCTTTTTTCAAAATCTTTTTAAAATAGAATGTTTCCATTTTGGGTTCATCTAATGTTCCCTCACAATTAGACTAAGATTTTACATTCCTGAACCAAATAGCATGTAGTGGTGTTGGGTTCGTCAGAGTATCATAGCCCAATGTGTACGATCTCCATTTACTCCTCATTGGTGATTAATTTGGAGATACTGTCCTATTTCTCCACTTTCCTTGCAATGCAGAAGCATTCTATAGAGAAACACTTAAAAATCATGCAAGATGATGCTCTTCAAATTTCCACCTAGACTTAATATTCATGATTCTTGCTGAACCAATCCTTACTATGAACATGGTTGCAAAATGAAGACTTCCAACTCCAACATATCCCCTACATTTACCACTCATCTTTGTTCTGTAGGAAATGACCTCCCCTTTCCCCTAGTTCTTTGTTTATCCATTAATTATCAATATGGTTCCAAGAATTCCTATTTTTTCCAATGGTTTATAATCATTGCTGTCCTTAAATATTTACAACTCAAAATTGTCCCAGATTTGGCCAATGTGAGTCCTTTTTCAAGTTAGCTCTCTATGAAATGTCCCCATCTTTTTTTTAAAGCACTTCCTTACTGTCGAGCAATCCAGGATGTTCCAGGTTCATCTTGTACCTTCCTTGCCTCAACCTTGAAATCAGTCATTTTTCTGAGGAAAGCATGGTTACTAAAAGTAAATGTGTAAAAAAAGGAATGTGTAAAAAAAATCAAGCTATGTGTGCTCACTGCTATGAGGGTGTCAGTGCTTCTAGACTCTTTCAGAAGAAAGCCGGGGAATGTTTGCTTGTGTATATACATATACACAAATAGTTACTATGTCCATACCCACATACCTATCCATATTTTAAAAACCCGTAAGTCCACACCAATACCTCCAATTCCAATTCATTGCCACTGGGTTCTTCCTTGTCTTCCTTTATTGCATATTTGCATCTCACCTCCACAGTAAGAAATTCTAGCTTCCAATACCACCAACACATTTAGTTACTCACTTCACCTAACCAATAATACATCTAAAAGAGTTTCACAATTGCTGTACCCATATCATTACAAAAACCAAGCTTAGATAATAATAGGGTTCAAGATATATATATATGTTTTTTGAGATGGAGTCTCACTCTGTCACCCAGGCTGGAGTGCAGTGATGCGATCTCGGCTCACTGCAACCTCAGCCTCCCAGGTTCAAGCAATTCTCCTGCCTCAGCCTCTTGAGTAGCTGGGATTACAGACGTGTGCTACCACCCCCAGCTAATTTTTGTATTTTTAGTAGAGATGGGGTTTCACCACATTGGTCAGGCTGGTCTCGAACTCCTAACCTCAGGTGATCTCACCTCAGCCTCTCAAAGTGCTAAGATTACAGGCATGAGCCACCGCGCCTGGCCTCAAGATTTTTTTTGCAGTCCCATCCCCCACCACAACTGAGAGTATACAGTCAAACACATTTGATGTGTCGATAAATCACCTGGATTAGATTTTCCATCCTCCCTTCACCAATCCCCGTCGGTGTGGTTATGTTACTCATTTAAAATACAACTGGATTAATGTATCTCAACCTGCTTTCAGGTTTAGGTTATTTTTCCTCTTTCCATTCTTGTTATTTTTTGGAATAAGTAAAGCATAGGCTAGCACAGTGGCTCACACTTGTCATCCCAACACTTTGGGAAGATGAGGCAGGAGAATTGCTTCAGGCCAGGAGTTTGAGATCAGCCTGAGCAACACAGTGAGATCTAATCTCTATAAAAAATTAAGAAAAATAATTAGCTGGGCATCATGGTGTTCACCTGTAGTCCTAGCTACTAGGGAAACTGGGCCAGGAGAATCACTTGAGCCTAGGAGTTTTAGGGCTATCTTTCTGTTGTTCAAGTGTGTTTTTGAGGAGCGTTTTATTTTCTTCATTAAGATTTCAAATATTTTCTGTTAAGTATTTTACTTTTCCCCTTACAATGAAAATTATATTTAGATCTTCTAAATGGTTATTAGTGTATATGAATGCTACTGATTACTGTATGTTAACTATATATCCTGCTGCCTTCCTGGATTCTTTTGTTTTTATTAGTTTTAACATTGACTTTTTGAATTTTTCCAAGTATAGAGTCATATCACTGCAAAGAGTTCTTCTTTCAACTCCCATGCCTCTGCTTTCTCTTGCTAATTACACTAGCTAATACCTGCAGAACAATTTTGATTGGCAGTGGAGATGTCAGGCATCTTTGCTTTGTTCCTGACCTTAGTGACCCCCTAAGGCTTCCCAAATTAAGATGCTGTGTTTAGGACTAAAGTTTCTATATATTTTCTTATTTTAAGGAAGTAGCCATCTATTCCACTCTTTTCCCAAGAGTTAATTTTAAGTTAAATTTGTCAAAAGTTTTTTCAGCATAAATGGAGATACAATTTTCTGCTTAAATCTATTAATGAAGCAAATTATATAAACAGACTTCTAAATAATCATCCTCATATTTGATCAACATGTATTATTTTTTTAAAATGATATTAGAGTCTGTTTACTTCAGATTGTGCATTAAATTTCTTAAGTATTACTGGTCTGCTATTTTTAAAGATACGCTATCTTTATCAGGTTTAGGTACCAATGTTATAGTTGCTTCACAGAAAGAAGTTGGAAAATTTCCTCCAATTATTATGTGTTGAAATAATTTATGTAGCATTGGGACTATATGGTTTCTTGATATTTAGTTGAATTTCTCTGTGAAACCATCTGGGCCTGGTTCTTTTTTATGTGGCAGTTCCTTGATAATTGTCTCTATGAAAATTTGTCTGTTTATACTTTCTGTTTTTACTGGGGGTAGTTTTGATATAAATTACATTTTTGGTAGGAATTTCCCTAGGAAATTGTCTAATTCAACTTGATTTTCAAATTTAATACACTGAGATGTGCAAAGTAGTATTTTTAACACATTTCCTCTGTATCAGTAGTTACTAATATGTGCCCTTTTTGTCATTTATTATTTTACTATATATATGTGCTTTCCCTTTTCTTGATTAAATTAGCTAATGGCTTCTCTATTTTGTTGATTTTAAAAGAACTAGATTGAACTCATTAATTTCATCTGTTTTGTGTTCTCTACTTCATCACTCTCTCCTTTTCATTTGCTTCCTTTTGTTTTCTTTTGATTTGACTCTTTTTCTAGGGTTTTTAGTTAGGAATTTAATTCATTTATTTTCATTCTTTTGTTTTTACTGATACAGGGCTATGAAAGTTCCTTTCATCAATTTCTTAAGTATAGCCTATAGGTTCTAATATGTAGTGTTTTCATCCTCATTGTTTTTCAAAAATTCTGTACTTTCAATTTGTATTTTCCCCTTTCACCCATATTGTTTAATAGAAAGTTTGTATTCCATTAATTTTCTAGCCTGAGTGGTAGGCTATACCATCTGGGTCTATGTGAGTACACTCTATGATGTTCCCATGATAACAAAATTGCCTAATGAGGAGCTTCTCAAAACGTATCCTCTTTGTTAGGCCATAGGGACTGTATTAGTTCTGTCTTAGTATTCTGATTTTTCTCCTTAAAGGAAACTAATGAATTGAATATTCCAACTTTTCTTATCTTTCATTTATACTACTTTCTCTTCAATTCCTTTTACTCCTATATCTCATTTTCATTTTCTGGGCTCTTTTCCCACTTTTCTTCAATGCCCTTTATAAAATTTAAACTTGGGCCTCTTGTAATTTAGTCTTCATTTTTTATATGGTAATCTTTTTTCTTTTACTTCTATCCTGAGCTAAATCAGTTGTGGTTTCATTTCTTTGTGGGGTTTTTTGGTCCATCTCTGTTCTTGATTTTAGTATTTCTGATTAAACATGGTTTTGTCATATCCTTCTTAACTGTTTGAGGATATCTGATTCAGTTTGGAATGTTATGTTACAATTTTCTTCTGTTTTGTAACTGATTTTCTGGGAAATATTTTCATTACCTGAAGTGAGCTGATTTGCATTTTCTGTTTTGTAAAGTAGTTTTATATGGATGTGGTCTGTTCTCTTCTATTCCTGGTAATATCACAAACAGCTTCAAAGTGCCCTCTTCTGAAGTTTCTTTAATGGATAGAGGGAGATGAGGGAGGCTGGTTGTCTCGTTTTTCTTTCATTTCTGCAAGATCCTTAATTTTCCCCTCTTATTTCCTTTTTTCTCATCATTCCCATCCACTCCTTCTTTGTATATCTGATTTTCTCCAAGGCTCTATTTCTAGCCCTGTTTACATTCAGGTCCCTTCCCTGTGGCAAGTGCTGTGAACTAGCAAACCCTACCTGTGTTCAGTGTTTTGGCATGTAGTGTTAGGCTCTCTCTTTCTGGGGTGACTTTGTGTTTCATCTAAGTCTTCTGTATCTCTTGGCTCTTTTTCTTTTCCTGCCCCCTACTCACTATATCTGCATAGACTTACAGCAGCGGGAGCTCCACTGGAATTTGACTTATTTCTCTATTTACTGTTAATTTGAAGGTCACTGAAATTTCTATCTCTTAGGAATGCTGAATGCATGGATTTATTTACTTATTGATTTCATGGGTTTTTTTTGGGGGGTGGAGGAGGTAGGAAGGTGTGCAGGGCAATTAAATATCAAGCAGGTGCCACTATATTCTCCATAAATCCAAATGTTTTTTAATAGCTGCTGCAAAGCTGGCCACTAATGGATATACCATAATTTATTGAACCAAGTCCCTGTTGTTGGAAACTTTGGTTGTTTCTACTTTTTCACTTAAGAACTTTGTTGAACATCATTTGTATACACAGATCTTTGTATATTTCTCATTATTTCCTTAATAAATGTTTTGGTAATAGAACTGCTAGCTCAAAGGACATACCCATTTCTAACACTTTTAACATATACTGAGACAGTTCAATGGTAAGCAGTCTGTTTAAACTATGCATGCCTGTTATTTGCCCTATTTGCAACTAGTTCTAGAATCTTAAATGTGAATAGTAGATATATGAAACGCTCGTTGAATTTCAATGCTTTGCACCTCAAGTGTGTCCAAAGCTCTCACGTCTATGACAGTGAGTTCCTAAATCACAAGAACAGTAATTTTCATTATAGTATTAGAGACTCAAACCTCAATTACCTTTTCTGCTTCCCGTGTATCATCGAAGAGTCTCCTTTGCCTTCTAGCAGGAATTGGCTTAGCTGTTTCCCAGGCTTCTACCCACATATTGCTTGGAATCTTCATCCGGGCACTCAGTTCTCCTTTCAGCACCACGTTGCCCTTTTCATCAATCACCTCCTCTTCAATATAATCCCGGGGTGAATACCACCTCACAAAATCTTCCAGGGAGCAACCTGGATTAGCTGCCTAAAATAAGACAAAAAAATTCAGCAGAGTCAAATGAAAATCAACAGTTACTGATAAGCCTGTTTGCAAAATTGTATTTTCAAAAAAAGCCTATCTAATCTTTACAATCTAATGTGTAAAATGAATTTGGATGTCACCTTTAAAATAGGTCAGATGTTAAAGTACCAAAAGCATTTTATTTTTATTTTCTCAGCTTTATAGAAAAAGAAAACATTTTCATTTAATGAATTTGGATATAAAAACTCAATGTAAAGAGAAAATCATTTCCTTAAACACATTATGTGTTACACAGCTTAGTTTCATATTACAGTATAATAACTACTCAATACTAAGAAAAGTAAAAATTAAATAATACACCACATGATCAGAATAACACAGTGATGGAAAAGTTCTGTTCTTCTTTTCCTCAATAAATCAATACTGGTTCTGCAATAAATGTCAGCTAACCTCAAAACTGTTCTATTCTGCCATCAAATTCTTGTACTTTATATAACAAATTACCATCAAATTAATTGGTTTTGTGCTGTTAACGAGTTGGAATTCAAACGACTGTTTTTCAGGCTTCTGGAACCATACTGATTTAAGTTTTACTCAGTGGATAGTTCTATAGAATTAATGATGATGTATGCCAAAAACCTTTCAGTGATTCTAACTTCAAGCCTGTAAAAAAAGACGAGGCTTCCCAGTGTTTGTGGTAAGGCACAGAGGTCTTTCTGCAAGTGTTCCAGTGATGTACTAGTAGAGTCCTAAGGATGGGCATGAAAACTACCATGATGAGAATGTTCTGTCTTAAATGTGAAGAGTAAAACTACCAGTTTCTCCTCACTGGGCTCAAGGGCTACCAGCATGACCATCCCTACCATCTTAAGATATACCCCTGAGGGCATATCCCCTAGAAGATCCTTCACTGACTGTCAACAACACAAATGTAAAAGGGTTATGATATGGTCCATGGCAAAAGCAGTGGGTCAAGATTATTTCATGATACTGGGTGTCTCAGGATTCATGTACAAAGATCTAGATCTTAATCAGTCAACATCATACCCACATGAAAACATCCTAGGAAACCAGAGGCCCAGAGTAAAGAGCATAAACTTTAAAAGAAAATAATATTCACTCATACACTATAGATTATATTGAAGAAAGGCATTTCATACCAAAATTCTTCCTTCTGGTTGTCCTTATTATACTAGGCTGAACATAGCTACCAAGAGAAGGCCAAGGTTCACTTGAGCTTATCTTCTCTTTACTGTTAAAGGTATGTACCACAAGGGCATGCTCCAGAATCCACCCTCTCCTTCTGGAACTCTGAGGTGTAGGTATAGGTGCCCAGGCACATATTAGTATGCTTCCAATGCTCTGGGGACTCTCAAGAGCCCCTAACTCATCCCTATACAAAAAGTAAAGGCAACCATATCTATTTTAGAATAACTACATATTTCCTTAAATGTATTATCTGATTTCTGCATATGGGTGTATATGTAAGTTGACTATTTAAATTACTGTCTATTTTCTGGTTAAAACAATGTCATATAAGATTTGCAGGTACCCAGGTTAGCCCAAAATAGTCTAATGAATCACAGTTTTGCTGAAGTGCAGTGTTAGAGGAACTATAAAGAACCTTACCAAGAAGGACTAGTATGTTTCCATGGGGAAAAACTTTCATAGTTCCTATTTGGAATGTCCTCCCGTGCATGCCTCTGCAAAGACACTGCAGCAGGACAGGGAAAGATGACTCTGAAGGCAGCTAGAGGTCAGATGGAAAATTACTGCTGCAGAGGCTGGTATTTCCTGCTGTGCACACACACCTTAAGCCAATTCTCTTCTCTACCTTTTGGTTTGACATGTGCCCCAAGAGCCAACTGGCTTCTCTTTATCCACTGTACCAACTATTTGTTTTAAAGCAACTCATCTCTTTCTTGTCACATGGCAGTATAGAACTTGCAGATTTTCTGTATCATTTTAGTCTCCAAGGAAAACATACAGCTCTTAAGAGGTTCACTAAAGATGTTTTTCATTTAGAAAAGATGGGTAAAATAAGCAGGAAACAAAAGGCTCCCTTTTATTATCACTTAAAACTGCTAGCAAAAAAGGATGAAAGTGGCATAGGTGTTTGTGGAGTGTTTATGTTTAAAAATAATACACAGGTGTTTCAGAGAAAAATCAAACTCACACTGGCCTAAACAGTACAGAAGCAGGACTGAGTAGGGGATATGGATTGGGAAGGTGGAGGCCACCACAGGTTAAAGAGGGAAGTCTGGGCCTGGGGATAGTTCAGAGTATCAGCAGTAGGAAAGGAAGCCCTGTAGCCCATGGGGCTACCCACTTGGGGTTTTAAAATATACGTGGACTTGCCTGTGCTTTCAAAAATAAAAGTCCTTTCTTCATTCCTAGTTTTTAAGCTAATAAGCCAAATGTCACCATTCTCTGAATCCTATATGTTCGAAATACAGACGTGTATCCAACCCTAAAATATTCTTCAGATAGCAAATGCCTACTCATCTGAAATAGTGCCTCTTCTGAGAAACCTTTCATGACCTACTCAGCAGTCAGTCTTTTTGACTCTGCCTTCATAAGAGAACTCATGACAATTCCTTACATATCTCCTCCCACAACCTCAATCAACTGTAACTGAGGGTAAACACTGTATTTCTTAACTCATCTAATCACAGTGCAAGGTACACAATAGGCGCTCAAAAGTTTGTTGAGTGAAGTGACCCATGTTAAATCCTAAGTTTCCTAAAAGTCTTCCATTAAATTGGCTGAACACAAAGAAACCACTCTAATTCACATATAGAAATGATTCTATTCTCAACTTTCAACTATTAATAATACTAGATCTTTGCTTTTTTAAAACTTAAGAAACAAGTTTGACAATGTCCTCTGAGGGGATGGTGGCAGAGTGTTGAACTACTAATGAAATCCAAACACTTAACAAAAAGACATTCAGGCCTTTATACCACTTTACAGAGTGATTTTCACAGTTTCATCCCAGAATAGCTCAAAATAGACCCCAGAGCTCTGCAAGTGTGACCCACCTTAAAAGACTCCATATCTGAGAGCAGACAGGCACTCTGCATGCGTGCTCGGAGGTGAGCCCCTTCTGCCGATGTACCTAATTTAGCTAAAACTTCAGACTGCTCTTCTAGCAGATCTTCTGTCATAGGTGCTGGTTCCTGTGAAGCACAAAAGGACAAAGCTCACAAACAGCCTTTTTTAGAAAAAGAAGTACCATAAAAATAGAATAAAGACAACATTCATTTCAGCTGTTAGCGGTCACAAGATGAGTATTTTAAAAAATTCAGAGAAATGCATAAGTTTTTTAGAACTTACATAAAAAAGGTAACAAATTAAGAAAAATAAATACTACTTTCAGACCTCCTCCCCCTCACAGATAAGACTACCATGTTTCCCTTGAAGAGAATTGATAGTAAAAGACAGAGGAATTTGGGTCCACTGAGCAACATTTTCCTGCCTATTAGTGATAAAGAAATGAAGTCCTAATGATATTATTATATATGTCATTACTAGCTGCAACAAAATTTTAATTGTAAGTAATAGAAATGGTTTGATATAGAAATAATTGCTCTAACAGGGCCGGGCATGGTGGCTCATGCCTGTAATCCCAGCACTTTGGGAGGCCAAGGCGGGCAGATCATGAGGTCAGGAGATCGAGACTATCCTGGCTAACACGGTGAAACCCTGTCTCTACTAAAAATACAAAAACAAAATTAGCCAGGCATGGTGGCGGGCACCTGTAGTCCCAGCTACTCAGGAGGCTGAGGCAAGAGAATGGCATGAACCCAGGAGGTGGAGCTTGCTGCAAGCCGAGATCGAGCCACTGCACTCCAGCCTGGGCAACAGAGTGAGACTCTGTCTCCAAAAAAAAATTGCTCTAACAATGATCATCTCTGGTTATAGAACTATGAGTTTTTATTTTCTTTTCTCTACAATGAACATGCATCACTTTTAATTATCCTGCAAGTACCAAGCAAGAATCTCACACTGAGATTTAGGGTTGAATAACAACCTGTAACGTAGTATTGTATAATGGTTAAGAGCTTGGGCTCCAGAAACTATATGCTATGTGTTTATATCCCAGCTTTGTGACCTTGGGCAATCACTCAACCCTCTTTGTTACTCACTGTTGTGAAGAACAGATCCTGGCACATGCTCGATAGATACTAGCAATTAAAGATAAAATACTTAGGTTATATTATAGGCTTCATACTTTCTCTTTGACTAGGGTCAGTATACTTCTCAAAATATTTCAGTCAAGTTCACAAATTATATTCAATCTCTCATGAAGGAGTATACTCAAGAGCAGAGGCCTTCATTCTTTCTATTAAGAAGGGGCTACATTTCATTGGCCTACAGCCCTGAAATCACAGGATGGGAAGGAAGTAAATAGATATTGAGAGGACACTGACTATCTCTCCCACTTGGAAATTTGAGCCACTTATAAGTGGAGAAGAACATGATAAAGAGAAGAATAAGCAGCAAGTTGCATGTGGGCCACACATTTTCACATATACTGTTTCTGAATATGCCCAAAGCATTCTTATATACATGGACGCATGGGATCACTGAGAGGGGTAAGGGAATTTTGCAAGTGATGAAAATGAGGTGCAGAGATAAAGCGCCTTGCCCAGGATCACCAAGTGGCAAAACTACCAAGCAGCAAACAGAAAAGAGAATCTAGGACATCAGTTTAATGCTGACTTTTAAGAATTACTAGCTTGAGGCTGGGTGTGATGGCTCAAGCCTGTAATCCCAGCACTTTGGGAGGCCAAGGTGGACGGATCACTTGAGGTCAGGAGTTCGAGCCCAGACTGGCCAACATGGTGAAACCCCGTCTCTACTTAAAAAAAAAAAAAAAAGATACAAAAATTAGCTGAGCATGGTGTATGCCTGTAATCTCAGCTACTCAGGAGGCTGAGGCAGGAGAATCGCTTGAACCCAGAAGGTGGAGGTTGCAGTGAGCCAACATCGCGCCACTGCACTCAGGCCTCGGTAACAGAGTGAGAATCCCGTCACAAAAAAAAAGAAAAGAATTACTAGCTTGGTTCCAATCCACTGGCTAAGGACATTTTCTTCTAGCCCTGGCTCTAGTATATTGGGGTAAAGTCTTCAAACTTTTTCTAGCCATGTATTTTATGTTGTGACCTAAGTCTACATAAATGGAACACAGAAGTATGTTTGAATTCTTATGAAGCAACTATATGAAGTCATTATTTTTCAGTGAAGAGGCAACTGATTAATGGCACATTTTGAACTAACTTCTAAAGCTTGAAATTACATTGGTTTCAACTGGGATCATTTTGAATTCCAACCATTTCATATAAGTACACTTATAATGATCATAATTCAAATAAAATTAACCTTAAAATAAGAAAGTAAAATGGACTAAAATTTTGCCTAGATTTACCTAACGGCAAAATATAAAAATTAATTTCTAAATACATAAGATGCACATTGAAAGAAGAGTACGTCAGTCCAGATTTAGACTATAAATTCAAATGTAAAAATTCAAGCATCTGAAATAAGAGAGGGAGCACTGCCTTTTGAAGAAAAATAAAGCACTAAATTTAAAAAGTATTATTTTTATTTCAGGAAAGAAGAAGCCTGAGCTTCCAAAATAACTTTTTCAGACTGTTTATTAACCCAGTCAAACCAAGGAAACAAATGTACAGTTAGCTTATTAAAAATAGGGACTCCAGTCTGGTCAACAAAGCAAGACCCTGTCTCTACAAAAAATTAAATAAGTAGCTGGGCATGGTGGTGGGCGCCTATAATTCTAGCTACTCAGGAAGCTGAGGTGGGAGGACCGCTTGAGCCTGGGAGATTGAGGCTGCAGTGAGCTATGATTGAGTCACTGCACTTCAGCCTGGGCAACAGAGTGAGACCCCGAGTCAAAAAAAAAAAGGTGGGGGAGGGGACTACTACTAATTAAAATCTGGAAGGAGAAAGGATACAAAAAAATTAACTTTTGCTGAACACTTACATGCCAAGTGTTTTCGAATATGATATGTGATTTAATTCTGAACAAACTAGAGTAATATAAACTGTTATTGCTTTTTAAGAATTCAGTATTTATTTATTTATTAAACAGATAAGGAAGTAGGGTTTTACAACTGCAGAAGTGTTAGAACAAGATAGAAACACTTTCATTTTTCCTTTGTTAAAAGATTTTTTTTTTTTTTTTTTTTGAGACAAGAGTCTCACTCTGTCACCCAGGCTGAAGTGCAGCGGTGCGATCTCAGCTCACTGTAACCTTCACCTCCTGGGTTCAAGCAATTCTCATGCCTCAGCCTCCCCAGTTGCTGGGGTTACAGCATGCACCACCATGCCCAGCTAATTTTTGTATTTTTAGTACAGACAGGGTTTCGTCACGTTGGCCAGGCTCGTCTTGGACTCCTGACCTCAGGTGATCCACCTGCCTCGGCCTCCCAGAGTGCTAGGATTACAGGCGTGAGCGACCTCACCCAGCCCTAAACAAGTTTTTAGAAATATAATCAACATACAATAATTTAAAGGCACATTTGATAAATTTTCGTGTGTGTGTGTGTGTGTTTATACCCCCTTGAAATAATCACACAAGATACTGAATATATTCATCACCTCAGAAATTTCCTTATGCCCATTATTTTTGGAATGTTTATCAAGAGTGAATGGATAAACAAACTGTTGTATATCCATGCAAGGGAAAACGACTCAACCTAAAAATGTATGAACTATTGATACATACAATACGTGTGAATCTCAAGATAATTATGCTGAAAGAATGCACACAAAAAATGTTATTCCATTTGCATAAAATTCTAGAATGTGCAAATTAATCTATTACTGTTTTTTAAGATGAGAAAAACAAGGCTCAGAAAGGAAACATAGCTTGTACTAGCAATACTGTTAATAAATGGTGATGCAGGATATTAATCCAGTTCTGCTACATCCTAAAACCCAGGTCTATACAAGACCTCAATACCAACTGCATTCACCATAGCAAGATTAGAACAAATATACATTTGGAGTCAGGGGTGGCGGCTCAATCCTGTAATCCCAGCAGTTTGGGAGGCCAAGGCGAGCAGATCACTTGAGGTCAGGAGTTCAAGACCAGACTGACCAACATGGTGAAACCCCATTTCTATTAAAAATACAAAAATTAGGCTTAGTGGCGGGCACCTGTAATCCCAGCTACTCAGGAGGCTGAGGCACAAGAATCACTTGAACCCAGCAGGCAGAAGTTGCAGTGAGACAAGATCATTATCACACCACTGCACTCCAGCCTGGGTGACAGAGCGAGACCTTGTCTCAAAAAAAAAAAAAAAAAAAAAAAGAACAAATATGCACTTATACACTTGGTTTCTAGCATTAGAAGATTCTGTTCTAATACTAAAATTTAATCACAAAAAACCTAAACTCTAACTTACTTTTAAAAAGGTATAATAAAGCAAATAGCATATGGGCTATCAAAAACAAAACAAAAACCAAACGTAGTAAATTATACCTGGCAAACAATATAAGCATGGATAATAAAGTTAACAAAATCCATGTTTCAAATTATTATTTATTTCACTATACCTGGTACTTTATTAAAATTCATGACTATTAAAGCATATTATCATATACCACACAAAATCCAAGTTGAGGGACAGAACAGAAAGCACACAACTCACTGTACAAATATTATAATTCATCAACCCATTTCAGAATATAAAGACTAGTTACAAAAACTAAGTAATCCTTGCATCTTGAGGGGCAATAATAGCCACTTACATAAGAAAATGTCCTCAGAAGAGTAATAGCTAAAAATTAAGTGTTTATTTTGAATTAGACATTATGTTAATCACTCATCAGGTACTATGTCATTTAAATGATATAAGAAGTACTATGAACTTATAGTTGAAAAAACTAAGGCAAAGAAAGATTAAATAATGACCCCAAGCCATACATATGCTAAGTGGTAGAAATGGAATTTGAACTCAGGCAATCTAACTCCACTGACAGTGTTCCTAACTATCATGCTGTGACTCCTTATAGGTTTGGTAGGCTTAAAGCAAATGAAATAAAAACTACATAAAATTAGAATAATTACTAGAGATTGAGGAGTGTGTGTGTGTGTGTGTGTGTGTGTGTGTGTGTGTGTTGGTGAGGGGTGGTATAAAGAGGTTAGCTAATGGATACAAACAGTTAGATAGAAGGAATAAGTTCTAATGTTCAATAGTAAAGTAGGGTGACTATGGTTAACAACAATGTATTGTGTATTGCAAAATAACTTAGGAGAAAAAATTTGAAATGTTCCTAACGCATAAAAATGATAAATAAGTGACAGATTTATCAATCACCTATCAAGGCGATTGATACCCCAAACACCCTGACTTGATCATTACGCTTTCTATGCATGTAACAAAATAGCATATGTACCCCATAAAAATGTACAAATATTATGTACCAATAAATTTTATGTACCAATAAATTTTAAAGAATAAATGCCAAAAATAATAAGCAAAACTCTGTTAGTATTGACTTAGCAAATGGCAAATAAACCACTGTTACTCTACAATAGCACATTTTCTAAAAGAAAGTTCAGGATAATAACTTTATTTCATCAACAGTAATTTGTCAGTACAACCATCTTGTGTGCAGTGGCAAATTAAGACTCCGTAAGAGGAAACTGGAAAGTTCAGAGGCAAGAGAGAATACTGCATTTATAACACAAGAACCATTTTCTTTACAAGAAAAGAATCATTTTTAGGACTTGGAAATGAAAGTGTAATAAATCCCCCAAAACAAGAAAACACAAAACAAAACTAAAAATGGCAAATGGAATAAACAAAAAAGGTAAATTAATTTGTCAAAAGATTCTCCCATAATGCTACTGACAGTGGCAGGAAAAAGTCAAATGCCTAGGCAGATAAGAGGCAGGTCCTCAGTGAAATCTGACCTTCAAACCAAAGATAGTTTAAAGCCTGAAAGCCATGGTACAAGTTCCGGGTAAATCCACAGACCGGATTGAGAAACTCTCTTCCTACTTGGCATGCTTTCCTCTGAGTAATCCTCACCCTTCACCTATTTACATACACCTATCCTTCCCTAATTGGTTTTATACATTGTCATGCCCCGCTTTGAGTGGTGCCTTTGTTTTAGCCCTTCTTGCATACTTGCAAACCAATCAGCAAGCACTCCCCATTCTGAGCCCATAAAAGCTCTGGACCCAGCCATACTTAGAGAGAAACCACCCGACTTCAGGTGGGGGACCACCCTCGCAGCCCCTTTTGGCTGAGAGCTGTTTCTGTCACTCAATAAAATTCTTCTCCACCTTCCTTACCCTTTGATTGTCAATGTAAATTCATTCTTCTCGGATGTGGGACAAGAACTTGGGAACCGCTGAATGTGGGTACAAGTTGTAACGCAGGTGGGTTAGGGCATGCTCGAGTTAGGGCATGCTCAGCCCAGCTGAGAGCTAAGCTGGTGCACAAGCCTGGCGGACAGAGCACCTCCTGTGGCAGGCCCAGGGCTGAGTGAGGCCTGGGCTTCGGAAGCATCGCCAGCCACAGAGGGCCCCAGCTGGCAAAGTGGCTGAGAAAAATCCTGTGGCACTATGCAAAAAGGTAAAATGTATGAACAAACAGTGAAGAGGCAAGAGTTAAGAGAACATATTCAGGAATTATGATATCTGAGTCCCAAATGAAGGAGACTGCTTAAAATGTAACATGTTAGGGCCAGGCACAGTGGCTCACGCCTGTAATCCCAGCACTTTGGGAGGCTAAGGCGGGCGGATCACGAGGTCAGGAAATCGAGACCATCCTGGCTAACATGGTGAAACCCCGTCTCTACTAAAAATACAAAAAATTAGCCGGGCGTGGTGGTGGGCACCTGTAGTCCCAGCTACTCAGGAGGCTGAGGCAGAAGAATGGCGTGAACCCGGGAAGCAGAGCTTGGAGTGAGCTGAGATCGCACCACTGCACTCCAGCCTGGGGGACAGAGCGAGACTCCATCTCAAAAAAAAAAAAAAAAAAAAGTAGCATGTTAGAGAAGAAAGGTTGAATATCAATTACCTATGCTTCTAATAAAACAAGTTAGAAAAATAGCAGATTAGTTCTAACGAAAGTAGAAGCAAAGAAATAATAAAAGAAATCAATGAAATAGAAAACAAAATCAACAGAGAAAAATCAACAAAACCAAAAGTTGTTTTTTTGGGGAAAAGATTCATAAAATTAATAAAACCCTCTTACAGATCAAGAACAAAAGAGATAATATACCAAATGCCAATTTTAAAAATTAAAACTGCAATATCATTATAGATTCTATAATCATTAAAAAGATTATAAAAGAATACTATGAAATAATTTATGCCAGTAAATATACAATTTAGAAAAATAAAAAATTACTTGAAAAACACTACTTGCCAAAGTTGATACAAGAAATAAAAAATCAGAATAGTTTTTTATCTATTAAAGAAATCTAATTTAAAAGTAAGTCTATATTTGAAAATATTTCTACAAACAAAACTTCAGATTCTGAGTGGTTTCAGTGGTAAATATGTTCAACATTTGAAGAAGAAATAAAATCTTATTTATACAAATTTGTCCAGAGAAGAGAAAAAGAGGGGACACTTCCCTGACAAGGACAACAATAAGAAAGGTCAATACCTCTGACATATGAATATAAAAATCCTAAAAAAAAAAAAAATAAAATCCAGCTATATAAAAAGGGAAAGCCCAAGTGGGATGTATACCAGGAATGTAAGGATGTTTTAATACTCAAAAATCAATCAATGCAATTAACCACATTAATGGAATAAGGGAGAATAAAATAGGATTACTTTAATATACAGGAAAACATTTGATAAAATGCAATACCTGTTTGTGATTTTAAAAAAACAAAAAACAAAACTCTAAGCAAACTAGGAATAGAACTTCCTTAATATGATAAGTGATATCTATATCAGGTGCCTTCAATGACTATCACATGCTTTCTTTCTGAGGTTGGGAACAAGAGAATAATGTCCAGTATTCAATATTGTACTGGAGGTCCTACCCAGTGCAATAAGATAAGAAAAATAATTCAAAAGTATAAAGACTGCAAAATCAGAATTCAAATCATCTTCACTAAAAGACGACATGATTGTGTATATGTAGAAAACTCCAAATAATCTCTAAACTACTACTAAGTGAATGTAGCAAGATTGTTATATCCAAGGTCAATATATAAAAATCAACTGTTTATATCAAGAGGAAAAAATTGGAAAATGAACTTTTAAAATACCATTTATAAAACCATTTAAGAAATTACAAATACCTTGGAAATATATCTAATGAAAGATATGTAAGACCTCTACATTGAAAACTAAAACACTAATGAGATAAATGAACAGAAACTTTAAATAAAATTGAAGATATTTAATGGACTCAATATTAAGATGTCAATTCTCCATAAATTGATCTACAAATTCAATGCAATCTGAATTAAAATCCCAGCAAGATTGTGAATATGTGTTTGTTTATAAAAATTAACAAGCTGATTCTCAAATTGATATAACAATGCAAAGGACCTAGAATAGCTAAGATAATGTTGAAGAGTAACAAAGTTAGAAGATTTACACTACCAGATAGACTTATTATAAAGCTACAATAATGATGACAGTATATTATTGGCACACGATAGAGACCAATGGAACAGAATAAATAGTCCAGAAATAGACCAAAACACATACAGTTGCTTGATTTACATCAAAGACACCACTGCCACTCAATGGGAAAAGGCAGATCTTTTCAACAGTGGTGGTGGAACAATTCAATCTCCCTATAGAGAAGAGAGAATCTTAACCTGTTCCTCTTACCAAACAATTAATTTGAGGTGGGTCACAAACAAATGATATAGGTAAAACAATAAAGCTTCCAAAAGAAAAGATAAGAAAATATCTCCAGTACTTGGTAAAGAGTTCTTAAGCAGAACACAAAAAGCACTATCCACATAAGAAAAACAAGGATAGATGAGACTGTATTAAAATTAAGAACACCTCTTCAATCCAAGGCATCATTAAGAAAGTGAACAGGCCAGGCGCGGTGGCTCACACCTGTAATCCCAGGACTTTGGGAGGCCCAGGCAGGCAGATCACGAGGTCAGGAGTTCGAGACCAGCCTGGCCAACATAGTGAAACCCCATCTCTACTAAAAATACAAAAAATTAGCCAGGTATGGTGGCACACTCCTGTAGTCCCAGCTACTCGGGAGGCTGAGGCAGAAGAATCGCTTGAACCCGGAAGACTCAGGCTGCAGTGAGCCAAGACCACACCACTGCACTCCAGCCTGGGTGACAGAGTGAGACTCTGTCTCAAAAAAAAAAAAAACAGAAGAAGAAGTAAGTGAATAGATAAGCAACAAAATATTTGCAATACAAGTATCTAAGGACTCATATCCAGAATATATGAAGAATTCCTATAAAGTAATAAGAAAAAAAAGACAACTGCTTTAAAAAAATTAGGCAAGTGCCTTGAACAGGCTTTTCACCAAGAAGATAGACAAATGGGCAATAAATATATAAAAATCTGTATATGCTTCAGGAAAATGTAAAACCACAAGATCCTACCTCCTACCCTTCAGAAAGGCAAAAATTAAAATGACCAAAAATATCAAGTGTGCAGAAAAGAGTTAACATTGCAGGTCTGAGACTGCCATTCTTAGAAAGGCCTGCTTGCAAAGTTGGCCTTTGGCTGGCATCTGAGAACCTGGATTTTGAGAAGGTTCCCACCATTCCCAGAACTGATAAAAATGACTCACTATGCCTAAACAGTTTGTGCAAATAATATGGTTTATGCTGAACACCTGCTTTCTTTATGGGAGTCTAGATTTTGGTATGGTTAACCCTATGCTTAAGCAAAGGATGCCTACTTGACCAGCCCCTACTGATAACTCCCACTGCTGTGCCTCTTAACAAGCTTCCCAGGGAAGACAACATTTCACACGTGGTCACAATTTGTTGCAACAGGAATTAAGTGCACTCTGTGTAACTACACTAGGGGAAGCTTTTTGGAAGCTTAAACCTCATTTCTTCCAAACTTCATCCCATGTGCCTTTTCTCTTTGCTGATTTTCTTGTAATAAATTATAGCCACGAGCATGATTACAGGCTAAGTCCTATGAGTCTTCCTAGAAAATCACTAAACCTGGGAGTGATCTTGAGAACACATCAAATGGGGAGGATTCTGTAGAATAACTATACTACTATAAATTGTTGGTGAGAAGGTTAACTAGTTCAACCACTTTGAGAGACTATTTAGATAGATCTACTAGAGCCAAAACATATTTGCACCATATAGCCCAATAACTCTACTCTTAGGAATATATCCAAAAGAAACTGAGTGCCTATGTCTACCAAAAGAAACAAGAATGTTCACAGCAGCTTTATTCATATTAGCCCAAAGTGAAAACAACCCAAATACCCATCAACAGGTGAATGGATAAACAAATTGTGACAAATTCATAGAATAGAATACTAATAACACATGCACAAACACTGAAGCCTGCAACAACAAGGATGACTCTCAAAATCGGTAAATAAAAAAGCTCAATGGTATATAATGTAAGATTATACAATGAAAGAGTACACAATGTATGATTACATTTATATACAAAAAAGTAAGCAAAGCATGCCATTTAAAAGGTTCAAAAACTGACAAAACTAACCTATGGTGATAAAAGTTAAGAGAAAGGTTGCTGGAGGGGAATCCTGGGCTTCACTATCCAATACATCTGGCTATTTAATTTAAATAAATTAAAATAAAAAATTTAATTCCTTAGAAACATTAGCCACATTTCAAGCACTCAGTAGTTACATTTGGATAATGGCTATTGTATTGAATGGGAAAGACAGAGAATGTAGATAATTTCCATCTTCACAGAAAGTTTTATTTATCAGCACTGTTCTAGGATGATGGGAATTTTCTGTATCTTGATCTGGGAAGTAGTTATATGCATGTATCAATATGAAAAAACTCACCAAGCAGTATACTAAAGATTTGTGCACTTTTTATCTTTTATTTTTATTTTTTGGGACAGGGTCTTGCTCTGTTGCCCAGGCTGGAGTGCAATGGTGCTATCATATCACTGCAACCTCTGCCTCCCGGACCCAAGCCATCCTCCCACCTGAGCCTCCCAAATAGCTGGGTCTACAGCCATACACCACCACGCTCGGCTAATTTCTGTATTTTTCGTAGAGATGGGGTTTTGTCATGTTCCTCAGGCTGGTCTTGAACTTTTGAGCTTAAGCAATCTGCCCACCTTGGCCTCCCAAAGTGCTGGGATTATAGGCGTGAGCTACCATGCCCAGCCAAGATTTGTACACTTTATTAAGTTATAACTCAATAATTAAGTAAATACATGAACATATGTTTTTAAAATGACTAGCAGAAAACATATACAATATATGTAACTGTAGATTCACATCTAAAATATGAAGAATTCATACGAATCAGTAAGAACAGGAGAGCAACCTGAAAGAAAAATCATAGGCGATTCACAGGAAAGGATGGCTAACGAACATATTAAAAGATGCTCAGGTTCATGAAAATTCAGAAAAATACAATCTAAAACACTGAGATACTACTTTTGACCATCATGTTAGCAAAAATTTGTATGGTTGGTAATACCAATTGTTTATAAGAAATTGAGGCTGGGTACAGTGGCTCCTGCCTATAATCCCAGCACTTTGGGAGGCCGAAACAGAGGATTGCTTGAGGTCAGGAGTTTAGGACCAGCTTGGGCAACATAGCAAGACTCCATCTTTACAAAAATTTTAAAAGTGAAAAAATCAGCCTGGCATGGTGGTGAGCACTTGTAGTCCCAGCTACTTGGGAGGCTGAGGTCAGAGGATCACTTGAGCCCAGCAGGTCAAGGCTGCCGTGAGCCATGATCATGCCACTGCATTCCAGCCTATGCAACAGAATGAGATCCTGTCTCAAAAAAAAAAAAAAAAAAAATCCATAAAACCATGTATTAATATGTACACACATATATGTATTATACATCAATGCAGAGAAACAGTTATAAGAAATATAACCCAAACCAGTAATACTTGTTAGTTACTTCAAGGAATGCGAGTCAAAATTAGTGGATGGTGGCTTTCACTTTTTATTTTTTTGAGACAGGGTCTTGCTCTGTTGCCCAGGCTGGAGTACAGTGACACAATCATAGCTCACTGCAGCCTTAACCTCCTGGGCTCAATTGATTCTTCTACCTCAGCCTCCCGAGTAGCTGGGACTACAGGTGTACGCTACCCCACTCAGCTAATTTTTTTTTTTTTTTTTTTTTTTGGTAGAAATAGGGTTTTACCATGTTGCCCAGGCTGGTCTTGAACTCCTGGGCTCAAGCAATCCTCGGCCTCCCAAAGTGTTGGGATTACAGGCATTGAGCCTCTTTCATTTTTACTAGATTACAATTTTCACAATAAAATGTTTTCAGGCCGGGCGCAGTGGATCATGTCTGTAATCCTAGCACTTTGGGAGGCCAAGGCAGGCAGATGGCTTGAGTTCAGGAATTTAAGACCAGCCTGGACAACAGGGCAAAACCCCGCATCTACAAAAACCATGAAAAATTAGCCGGGCATGGTGGCATGCACCTGTAGTTTCAGCTACTTGAGAAGCTGTGGTGGGAGAATCACTTGATCCCAGGAGGTCAAGGCTGCAGTAAGCTATGGTCATGCCACTGCACTCCCACCTGGGTGACAAAGAGAGACTCTGTGTCAAAAAAAAAAAAAAACCAAAACAAAACCCTTAAACACAATTATTGCTGCTGTTGTTGAGTTATTGCTGTTCTACATCCTAATGGTGTATATGACTTCAAACTATATTTTTGAACAGATAAAAGCTAATCATATAATTGAAGGATATTTACTTTTGTTCTCTCTATATATTTTTGGATTTTCTTTTTCTTTAAGTCAATAAATTTTTATTCAAGGAATTCCATGTTGTGATTTTTTCCACTGTCCATCAAAGTCACTTCAGATTCTCTAAAGAGCTGGAGTCAAAAGATTTATCTTCAAGTTAGCCCTTTTTAATGAAACTGATGCTTATTTTAATCCAGTTGTCCTGTTAGCCCATAATTCTTTTATTTTGGCTTCTGTCATCTCCTTTTAATATGGATATACTGATGAAGACTTCAAAATTCACCAAGAATCTTTGGGATCTAATTTCTTCAACCAATTTACTTTAGGGTCCTTTTTACTGTAGGTGGTGGATCTGCCTGGTTCTCAATTACACCCTAAGCGATCATACTCAAGAATAGTACAGATGTGTGGAATACGCCAATACCTTTAACTACAGACATCATGTTCTCAAGATAAAAGCCTTTAAAACAAAAAGCCATCGTAGGTATCAAGTCAACATGAAATTGGAATGCAAAATTAATGCTGCTGAGGATTTCCTTCATATCCCATGCTGTTTATCTCTTCCACAGTCCTAGAATCAATCTTTTTAAATTAAGAGACAGAGTCTGTCTTTGTTACCCAGGCTGGAGTACAGTGGTGCCATCAAAGCTCAGTGCAGCCTCCAACTCCTGGGCTCAATCATCTTGCCTCAGCCTCCTCTTCCTGAGTAGCTGCAACTACAGACACATGCTCCAATACTCAGCTAATTTTTAAATTTTTGTGGAGATGAGGTGTTTGTTACTTTCTTGTACAGGCTGGTTTTGAACTCCTGGCTTCAAGCAATACTCCCACCTTGGTGTGGGGCTTGCAGGCTTGAGCCATTGCGCCTGGCCTGGGACCAACCTTTATGGCTATCAATACTCTCATCAGTTAATTGTCTCAGGTATCCTAATATCCCTTCTTATATGTATCAAAACTCATACTGAACAATGAGTTCTGGGTTGCAAAAGAGGATTTATTTTTTGCACCTATCCATAAGTCTTTGTCCACAAGTTAAACAAAAACATACATAAGTGCAGTTGGATTTTCTTTTTTAAACATCTGAGCATTCACTGCTCAGTTTATAAATCACCTTATATATGATGAGGTGATCTACTTAAACTTCAAAACATTTCACAATTACAGAAATGGCAAACCTAAAAGCCCCAAAAGTTTATTTAGATTTCTTTAATCTTTAAACATAGACTTTGTCCAATCTTTTAAAGGTCCTTGATTAAATCAAGACCACATTTATCTATGTCATTGGGAAATCCTTACCTTTAGTTTCTTTAAACACAGTCTATATCTTTATCTTTAAACATAAACATTTTTTTTTCTTTTGAGACAGTCTTGCTCTGTTGCCCAGGCTGGAGTGCAGTGGCGCAATCTCGGCTCACTGCAACCTCCCACTGCTGGGTTCAAGTGATTCTCCTGCCTCAGCCTCCCCAGTAGCTGGAACTACAGGTGTGCGCCACTGCGCCCAGCTAATTTTTGTACTTTTAGTAGAGACGGGGTTTCACCATGTTGGCCAGACTTATCTTGAACTCCTGACCTCAGGTGATCTGCCCACCTCAGCCTCCCAAAGTGCTGGGATTACAGGCACAAGCCACGGCACCTGGCCTAAACACAGACTTTTTGGATAATTTTCCTTACTCAAAGCACTATCTTCTACTAGGATGAAGTTATATAAACCACAAAATAAATTAAAATGGAAAGAACTAGTGCATCCTACCTGGGTTACTGGAATGTAGAGAGGTTCTCCATTATGCAGCAGTGTAAGTTTCCCATGCTGATAGAGCCGTCCTTCTGGCCTTAAACTTGCCATCTCCTTAGGTCCTCCTTTCTTGCCACTCTCTTGTCCATTTCCTTTAAGTTCTTCAGTATCACTTAGGCATTCAAAAAATTCTTCTTCGCTGTCACTCCAGGAATCCCAAGATTTTCCTACCTCTCCCTTTTCCTTATCTGTTTCTTTTAGATTATCTGGCACCAACTGGTCTCCTGCTTTTCCAGCATCCCCTGGATATATATTAGTGACATCTGAAGCACTTGTCTTTTTCCCCTCATCACGTGCCTTCTTTCTTTCAATACAACAATTTAACATCTTAAGAAAAGAGAAATAACATTTATAGTTGAATTAGTCACAGAAAAATAAAAATCTACCTACTGCTTGAATATTTAATTTTCACTCTCCACTTCTCAGGACCTTGTGAACCGCAGTGACTACTGACTATAGGCAACCCACAACAGCACCATGAGAACAGCACGTAACCCATTATTAAATTTAGTATTAGAATAATCTCTGATTAAATCAAGACCACATTTATCCATGTCATTGAGAAATCTTTACCTGTAGTTTCTGATGCAGTAAACAACACCTCAGATCTGGGGGTCCACTTGCTAATCTATCAAATAAAGTAAGGAGAAAAGAAAGCTTAGTTTTAGTAAAATTGCTTCAGATACGATTATTTTCTATACTACCATAATTTTTAGCTATATTGATAAGAAATCAAAACTAGATTTCCACAGGTAAGGTAAGTGAATTCCAGAGGGGGAGCACATAGAATTAAAAGATGAAAATTTATTTTATACTCCTTGTCCACAAATCACCAATAGCAAATATAATAGATACTTCAAAACATAATAGCAAATTAGTGATAGTTTCCAGGCTAACAAAAACTCAAAATGAGAAAAAGCCCCTGAACCCACTCCAGGAAGTAGTAGCACACAGTATTTCACACCATACAAAATAAATCAGTTTGTGTATTCAGTACTAAATTCTTACAGTGGATTCTCACTATAAAAACCAAGATCTCCACCTATATTTCAATAGGACCTCAGACTGTCTCTAGTTCTAGGTTCCTCTAGACCACTAGGTTCCCAGCAATCAGCCAGAGGCACTCCCTCATATTCAACATGCTTCTGGGTCTGTAAAACGTTCCAGAGCGAACTGTCTAAAACCAAGAGAGAATCCAGCAAAGCAGAGATTGGTAAATGATATAAATGTTTTTGGATCAGTAATCATTTTATATTGCTCAAAATCATGGTTCTCCTATCATAGCATGGGTAGATGAGCACTAAACTACGCAATATCAACCTATGTGCTAATGAAAATGTTCTGTTTAAGTAAAATGTCAATTACAAAATACAGGTTTATTACAAAAGACTTTGAAAATGCATAAAAGTATAAAGAACAAAATAAAAATATAATTTCACACTGGGAAAAACTGATAGCATTTCACAGTATTTATAATCTTTTTCCTGTACAAATATAGCAACATAATTAAAAGCACTTTGCATATGCATTAGTATATTCTACTTTATTAGAAACAATATGAACATGTTATTAAAGACTATTGGGGAAAAAATTATAATCAATCTGTAATTTTCTTTTGTAGAGATACAGTATAATTTATTTAACTATTCTTTTATGTTTGATATTTAGGTTTTTGCTTTTTTTTCTATTATATTAATAAATTTGCTGCAGTGAACACGTCTGAACATAAATCATGTCTAAGCTTCTTGCCACTTTCTTAGGGCAGATTTCCTAGAAGGGGGAAAAAATAAGTCAAAAGTCAAATGTCTGCTAACAAACAAAATCCTATCCAAACAATTGAAAATTGAAATTATTACCCTGGAATCAGAAAGTTGTTTTCCCATCGGAAACGCATTTCAAGAACAAATTCCTGCCAGAGGTGTGCCACTCCTTTTAACCCTCCATGGTAAAAATTGATCATACAGAGACACAAAGCCAATTTGTATGTTAAACTGTCAGATGGTGCAGACTTGAACTGATTGTAGAGATTCTAAATTTAACAAAATAGAAACAAAGCAAACTTGTTACCAAAATATTTTACACATATAACTGAAAAGTTTGTAGGGAGAGATTTTAATTGTAAAATTAACCTATCCCACCTAAACTAGGCATTATCAAATGTCTAATACACTACTGCATAAACTATTCTTAGGAAGTCCCACATTTTCAAGATTTCTACTAAGATTAAAAAAGATAAAGCTATAGTTTAATGAAGCTAAAGTTACAGCTTTCAATTTCTTCTGTGGAATATTTAGGAAGTATTCCAAATTTCATGTGTTGTTTTAAAAATCTTTTAATTACAAAAATGAGCACGTCTAAAAAAACAAAAATCATAACTATCTAAACTGAAAATGTAAAAAGCCTTTGCTTTTTTCTCTCACCTCATGAAATCCACTTCTCAACAGTAACTACTGTAAAGTTTGATATATATCTACACTTGTCATTTAAATTCTTCAACTTCTTAATTTTTCAAAGACTAGACAAAGAGACCATGAAAATTTTACCTAATTTTACACATTTTACTTCATTAAAGAGTTGCCCATTCACTAACTAGTTTTAAAATATCAAAAAGAATCTGTTGAAAAACACAAATTTAATGATTTCACCAAAACTCTACAATGAGAGAAATCCTACAGCTGTGTAGAGTATATTCGTGCTATTTTTTCATTGTTTCCAGAAAAATTCTTGCTACCCAAAATATGTATCTGTGCTAGTTATCTAAGTGGAAACCATGATCTCCCATCCAAAATTCCCAATGTGATTTTTAAAATAAAAACATATTAAGCTATTAAACTAGAAATATATAGAACCTCTAGAAATTCAGTACATTTAAAATATTTTAACATTGAACTCCACATCAACTTACATAGTCTTCACTCTCTGATGGAGGATTATTATTATCTGTTGAAGCAGTTCCATCTAATGATTTCTCAGAAACAGCATCAGGGAATAAGAACTTGAAGGAAAGGAAAAAATAATCACATTTTAGACCACATTTCCTATTTTGTTGATTTTTATACCTCATATAGACATTATTTAACTTTTTAATGGTTTTGCTGCTCTAACAATAGAAATGTTCCAGTTGTATTGGCCAGTTTGTTCTACACTCTCAAATTTTTTTCTATTTTTCTTTGAAAATATACAAGGTTTCAGTGACTAGCCAATTTTAGAAATTAGAATTTTTTTCTTAAAAGTAATTACTTGATTCTGTAAGCTGAATGGTGCAAAAGCAAAATCTCATCACTGTGACTTCATGCTCATCCAAGGCCATTACATTTTTTTAGTGTTACTACTATTTAAAAAACAAAATGACAAAAGACAATTTAAAAACACCCATGTACTCATGAGGATCTGAAGAGTTACATCATCCACAGGTTTTCATATACAGACTACTAAGAGATGATATTCAAGACCCACAACTTTATTTTATGATACCCCTGGAAAGTAGGAAGCAGTCTAAACCTACAATAACCAATGTACCTTTTCCATGTGGTTTCTGTTTATATGTACATGTACGAGTGATCAAAAAAAAAAATCCAGTGTACATGACAACTGAGCTACATGATTTGAATAACATTCTTTAAGAATACAGTCTTAAGAAGGAGGCTCTCTATAGACATTTATTTACAGTCCTTTTATCACTGTTCCTCTCAATTGTTTTGTGGTACTGCTGATTAGTAATCCCTCTTACTATGTATACTTTGCCACATATTATAGAACGTGTCCAACAGACTTTTAAAAATTAGATGAACTACATGTGCCAAGTGCCATAAGGCACAATTACCAGCATTATCCTATCCTCATACAACTGTTTGAGCTAAGTATCACAACCTACATCTTACGATGTACAAGCTAAAAAGTTGGCTAAGAGTTTTGTTCAGATAAATGGCAGGGGATAAGATTTACATTAAGTTTCCAAGTCCAGTTTTCTTTTCAACACTTTCCTTGAAGGTTTTTCCCAGATTGTCTTAATGCACAAATTTCCGGGAGTATGATTTTAACTACAATTACAGTAAGAATAGCTATCATTTATCAAAGACCCATATATGCCAGGCAGTGTCACAGAAGATCCTTTAATCCTTACAACAATCTCGCAAGGTTTTGTTAGCCATATTTTATAGATGAGGAAACTGAAGTGACTTATTCAAAGTCATGCAGTAAGTCATGCAGACATTAAACCATGGTGTGGATGGCCCCCAGGCTGGGGCCATTCCACTCTGTTATACCTAGGAGCCACCTTAGCCCTCTATTCATCTCCCTCTCGTTCTCACTAAAAGCTTTCTCTCAACTGTTGTCAAAGCAATCCTTCAAAAATATAATTCTGGGGCCAGGCGCGGTAGCTCACGCCTGTAATCCCAGCAGTTTGGGAGGCCGAGGCGGGCGGATTATGAGGTCAGGAGATCAAGACCATCCTGGCTAACACGGTGAAACCCCATCTCTACTAAAAAAATAAAAATACAAAAAAATTAGCCAGGCGTGGTGGCACGTGACTGTAGTCCCAGCTACTAGGGAGGCTGAGGCAGGAGAATTGCTTGAACCCAGGAGGTGGAGGTTGCAGTGAGCCGAGATGCGCCACTGCACTCTAGTCTGGGCGACAGAGCGAGACTTCGTCTCAAAAAATAAATAAATAAATAAATAAAAATAAAAAAATAAAAAAATTCTAATCATGTTCATCTTCTACTTAAACTGCAAGATAAAAGCCAGTGCTTCAGCATGGCAGGTTACCTGCTACTTCTCCAGCCTCAACCCTGGTCATGGTCTGGGAAGTATCCTACAAAATATCAACCGTTCAACATGCTCTCGAACTTCTGCTATTCCTCTGCTTCTAAAGCCTTCTTTTCATCAAGATTCAGCTCAAATGTCCCTCTTCATGAAGCCTTCCCTGATTCCCACTGACCAGACAGAGACAAATGCACCTCTGCTGTGCTCTCACAGCCCCCCTTGCCAGATTTCTCACATGCAACATGGTATCGTAACTACTGTTTACTTTCCTTCTCACCACTAAACTAGTAGGAATTTTCTAAATGTGGTAACTGTTTTACTCATTGTATATTCCAAGGTCACTGCCTACCACACATAAGGAACTGACTATATAATGAATAAATGATTCTGCATATAGACTTATAAAGACAGAACATTTAGTTACCAGGAGAATAGTATTGAGAACATCATTATTTAGCGGTGACTCCTCTACACCTCTGTGTTTTCGGATTTTCTTCTTTGCAGTGTGTACCATATTTGAAACTGATAATTTATGAATTGGAACTGATGCCGGCTCTGTCAATTTTGACAAAGCATGAGTTATATCAGCAGTTTCTATAAAAAGAACAGAAATAAATATAAATTATATCACCAACCTCAGCAGGCAAAAGTGATGAACAAATTGATGATTGTATAGAATATTTTACTCATTCTTTTTACTAGTGTTACATGGTCTTGGAATTATAAAATATTAATATACATGTTCAGCTTTATGTGCAAGCATGAGTGACAATGGTGTCACACAAATTATTTCTCCCTAGGAGACTTCAAAATTTAACCTCTAAAACTCTGCTTTTCAAAATATTTTACATTTTTGGTGGAAATAACTTATTGAATGCCTTTAATGTCTTAACAAGCACTGGGTACAGCCTGGAAAGGAACTGTAGCTGTCTAGTCCATCAAAACTTGATTATCCAACTTAATTCAAAATGAGAAAATAGATGAAAAGTTGCTGAAAAATGTGCCAAGGAAAAAGAGTAAGACATTTGAAAGTAATGTTAAAAAAAAATGTAGGTTACCTTTGCCTTCTTCCTCAAATGCAGATCGTCCAAGAATCTCATCAGTTGACTCCTTTCGACGGCAAATCTTAAAAAACTCAGTGACAAAATCACCTATGTAGGAAAAAAAGTTATTTTTGACACTTAACTGAAAAAAAAATCAGTCCTATAAATTAAAGTACATCTTTCCACAAAAGCTATTAACTAAGATATGGTAGAAAGTAAAACCATTCAGTTTTTCCATTGAAAAAGACAAAAATTAATCCTATATCAAAGATAGCCTTGTTCTTTTCTTTCTCTCCATGTCCCAGGATATTTAAAAAGCTTTTCCTTAAAATTCCTTCTAGAAGGAAAGAAAAAAATAACTGTACCTAATAGTACTTACTATATGCCTCAATGAGACACAGTATCCATTTGTCATTAAGTTATGTAAATAACAAGAACTCACCCTATGTATGTAGTAATCTTTCCCCAACTGCTACGCTACTAGAATCTAAATCCATTAATAAAATTAAGAAGAAACGCTAAAGACATGTTTCTAGAGGATTAGGAAATCATGTAGGATAAAGATATTTTGGTTTCTGCTACATATTAATGGTATTCTTTCCGTCATTATTACTATTATTATTTTTGAGACAGGGTCTTACTCTGTCGCCCAAGCTGGAGTGCAGTGGCACGATCACGGCTCACTGCAACCTTGACCTCTCAGGCTCAGGTGATCCTCCCACCTCAGCCTCCTGGGTAGGCTGGGACTACATGTGTGCATCACCACGTCCAGCTAATTTTTGTATTTTTTGTAGAGACGAGGTTTTGCCATGTTGCCAAGGCTGGACTCAAACTCCCAGGCTCAAGCAATCCACCTGCCTCGGCTTCTCAAAGTGCTGGGATTATAGGCATGAGCCATTGCACCCAGCTGTCTGTCATATTATAAACAGAGGTAAAGCAATTTGAATCTTCTAAACAGCTACAATGTTTACACAAATAAATGAATGCTTAACAAATACTATCAGTACTAAGATACATCAAGTACATCTAAATTTTATAATTCACCAACTAATTCTGAATTAACCCATAACTTTTTTGAGGCTTCTTCAGAAAGGTAGGAAAAGTCTATAATCTAGTCATACAAAATATTAAAAGAGGTAGGGTAAGATCATGGCACGTTAAACTAAAATGAGAATACTTTCAATTCTAAGGTCCTCAGCAATTATCATACAGTCACAAGATGAGGAATAATAATGTTACTAAGAAGCAACTTAGTACGTAAACATAATATGTAGTAATTCAACGATTAAACAAGAGAAACCATTTACTGTTCATTTACTATAACAAAGGCACTGTTAAATGTGATATATACACACACACGTACATAATCTCATATGATCCTCCCAATAACCCTATGAAGTAAGTACTAGTGTTATCTCTATTTTATTTATGAGGACTCTGGGGCTTAAAAAGATTAAGAAACTTGACCAACCTGGTGAATCTAGGATTTGAACTGAGGTCTGTCCAACTGTAAAACTCTTGACATTGACCCTATACTATTGCCCTAACACCCTAGATAAATCCACCAATGGTGGACTTATACCTTATACATCTTTGTATTCACTATTGTATAGTTAGCACAAATGGCAGCTACTAATCAGCATTTGACAAATAGTATATGAATGATAAAGAGCCCAAGAAAACAATGCTTTAGAGAAATGCATCATTACTGTCATAATAAATATTTGGTAACTCCATCAGTTAAATGGTAATATATCAAGTGATAGGGAGTTAAGGTAGCATGGATGAACATAAAGAAAAGGAGAAAATATTTTCATGTGTACTAAATATAAGGAGGAAAAAGATGACAAGGCACACTGAGGAGATGGGTTCAAAAGACTTCATGAAAGAGATACACCTAAAAAAAGAGAAGGGGACGAATCCCAGACATAAGACACAATAATATTATCTGAATAGCAATTAATATTTTTCAAAGTACTTCCATTTATGTTATTTCACTTGATCCCTCAAATAACCTTGTGAGGTGTGTAAGATTATTCACATTTCTTTTCCCATATCAGAAAATAGGCTGCAGATGTGACACAACTCCATAGAAGGGCTCTAAAGCGCACCGTCAAAAAACAGTGCTCTTCAGGTCGGGCGCGGTGGCTCACGCCTGTAATCCCAGCACCTTGGGAGGCCAAGGCGGGCGGATCATGAGGTCAGGAGATCGAGACCCTCCTGGCTAACACGGTGAAAACCCGTCTCTACTAAAAACACAAAAAAGTAGCAGGCGTGGTGGCGGGCGCCTATAGTCCCAGCCAGTCCGGAGACTGAAGCAGGAGAATGGCGTGAACCCGGGAGGCGGAGCTTACAGTGAGCCGAGATTGCGCCACTGCACTCCAGCCTGGGCGACAGGGTGAGACTCCCTCTCAAAACAAACAAACAAACAAACAAAACAGTGCTCTTCAGATAACACAGGTCTAGAGGGGCAACAAAAGGCAAAAAGGGTTTCAATAACAGAAATAGAAGATGCAGGCTATGCCACAGGAGGAAGGAAAGGGAGTAACATAAAAGCATCCGGAAAAAAAAAAAGAAAAAGCATCTTAAGGCTGCGCGGTGGCTCATGCCTGTAATCTCAGCACTTTGGGAGGCCGAGCAGGCGGATCACGAGGTCAGGAGATCAAGACCATCCTGGTTAACATGGTGAAACCCCGTCTCTACTAAAAATACAAAAAATTAGCCAGGCATGGTGGCACACATCTGTAGTCCCAGCTACTCGGGAGGCTGAGGGAGGAGAATCACTTGAACCTGGGAGGCAGAGGTTGCAGTGAGCCGAGACACGCCACTGCACTCCAGCCTGAGAGTGAGACTCCGTCTCAAAAAATAAAAAATAAAAAATAAATAAAAGCATCAGAAAAATAAAGGTGAGATAATGAGAAAATAATGGAGAATTTGCTGGCACTATTCAAAAAAGGATTCACTGCTATTGGCAATGATTTTTTTCCTACACGGTGTTAACTGAAGAGGTGACAAAGTATAAAGAATGTATGCAGTGTTTCTGATTTGGAAGTTAGGCAGATCAGCAGTATTTCAGGAAAGGAGCATAATATACCTTACCTAGCAAACACTGAGGATTCTCAGCTTTTCGAACTCTAACAGACCAATGTGGAGCTTGAATAGGATCCAAATCACTAAAATGCAAACCAATAAACATAAAATCCTAATTATGACAATCTGCAAGATTCATGAACTTATTAAAATGCAGTCTAATGAAAACATAGAAGGACAAGCAATCCATTTAGCCTCCCTTAAACTTACTCTTATCTGGATACATAGAGCCATTTGGATAAGCTTTTAAAAAATAACATCATAAGAAATCAAAGTCCTTAGACAATAAAACACAAAAGGGAACACCAAAATCAAAACAAAATAATTAAAAATTCATATAAAAATTACTAGCCATTTGAGAGTTATTCTACTGAAGTTTTTTAATCTCAGTGTACTACTACTCTTAACATACTTACGAATAAACATCATTATCCACAATGATCCCTTCGGTCAGATGAGGCCATGTAGTAGCTAAATGGAGTTCACTGAAAAACATAAAATAAACCCAAAAGCTTTAATACTGACTCAGCAATTATATTTAATACTTCTAGAAAACTATACCAAGGAAATAAAAGTATGTTACAGTGGCATTATTTATAATACAACATACTGGAAACAACTTATTTAGCAAATGGTAGCACATCCTTATGAAGCTAATGCTTTGCAAACATTCATCTCATTGTACATAATAGGCAAAAAGCATAAATAACCCACCAACTAATGAATGGATAAACAAAATGTGGCATATTCATACAATGGTATATTTACAGCCATAAAAAGCACAGAAGTACGTTAGTTCCCCCTTATCCACAGCTTCACTTTCTGCAGCTTCAGTTACCCTAAATCAACTGCAGTCTGAAAATACTAAGTGAAAAATTCCAGAAAAAAAAATTCACAAATTTAAAGTTGCATGTTGTTCTGAGTAGCATGATGAAATCTTGTGCCATCCCACCCCATTAGGTGAATCATCCCTTTGTCTAGTGTATCTACACTGTCTATGCTACCTGCCCTGTTAGTCACTTAGTAACTGTCTTGGTGATCAGAGCGATCACAAGAAGAGTGTGCATAGTATAATGAGATATATTGAGAGAGATACATCACATTCACATAACTTTCATTAAGGTATATTGTTATAGCTGTTCTATGTTATTATTAGTTATTATTGTCAATCTCTTACTATGCCTCATTTATATTTGTTTATTTTGTAGTACTACATCACCTGTAAATCTTACTGTGCCAAATTTATAAATTAAATTTTACTACTTACATGTATGCATAGGAAAAAACAGTATATTTAGTGTGTGGTACTATCCATGGTTTCAGTCATCCACTGGGGATCTTGCAACATACCAGCTGTGGATAAGGGGGGACTACTGTACTGATTCATGCTACAACATGGACAAACCTTGAAAACATGCTAATTAAAAGAAGTCAGACACAAAGAAAGCCACATGTTATATGATTCCATTTATAAGAAATGTCCAGAATAGGTAAATCCAAAGAGACAGAAAGTATATCAGTGTTTGCCTAGAGCCGGAGGGCTGAGAAGACTAAGGGGAAATGATGGCTAAGAGGTGAAGAATTTCTTTTTAAGGTTATGAAAATGTTCTGGAATTAGATGATTATGATGGTTGCACAGCTCTGTAAATACTAAAAACCATTGAATTGTACACTTTTAAATAGTGAATTTTATGGCAGGTAAATTATATCTCAAGTTTGAAAAATGTTATAGATCAGGAGTTGGCAAACATTTTCTATAAAGAGCCAGAGAGTAAATATTTTAGGTTTTGTGAACCATGTACAGTCTCTATTTCATTTTTTTCTTTCATAACCTTTAAAAATGTAAACACCATCCTGACTTCACTGGCCATACAAAAATAGGCTAATGGCCAGATTTGGCAAAGGACACAGTTTGCTGAGTTATAGATGAATATTAAATCTCAGAAAGTTTTCATGTAAAATTATAAGATAAAGCAAGCAAGTGTAGGTCTTTCTTTTTTTGAGACACAGTCTTGCTCTGTTGCCCAGGTTGGAGTGCAGTGGCGTGATCTTAGCTCACTGCAATCTCTGCCTGCCGGGTTCAAGTAATTCTTGTGCCTTAACCTCTTGAGTAGCTGGGATTACAGGTGTGCGCAACCACACCCAGTTAATTTTTACATTCTTTAGTAGAGATGGGGTTTCACCACGTTGGTCAGGCTGTTCTCGAACTCCTGACCTCAGGAGCTGCCCACCGCAGCCTCCCAAAGCGCTAGGATTACAGGCATGAGCCTGTGCCCAGCCCAGGTGTACGTCTTTCTTTATTTCCAGTACTACGTTCATCCTAGCAAGCTATAGCATCATAAAGCACAGTGAAATCAATATCAATATAAATTCAAAGTAAAATATTCCCACAATTCAAATGACAGGTTGAAATTCTCACCTAATAGGATCTTCGCAGGCACCAAATGGTAACTTGCCAAACTCCAAGCCTCCAACTTCTCCTCCTACAAGGGCATCTATGTCTAAACAAAAGAAATATTTTTCCATTATTTGGGAAAAAATAAAGAAGAGTCTAATCTAGTTAAGCCCTTTGGAATACCATAGCTTTAAAAGTGTCTGCAAGAGAACACATATAGCAAGTTAGCAATTTAGAGCAAGTTACAGCATATGTAGTCTAACAATATTTGACTTCCCCAGAGAATGTTATAGTAAAAGGGCACACTTATTTCCTATTCATCCAGCATTTCATTCAGGCCATGTATTCTAAATTTTGCCCTTCTGAAATATTCCTTAAATATTACTCAAGAGAATATTATTTCTGTGAATTTTTTTGCATTTTAAAAGAATGTAATTAGTATAACCCAAAAAGAGTATCCAAGTATTTAAAAATCACCAACTACATTAATCAGTTTTGCTATCAGTAATTTCTGAATAGGAAATTAGTACATTTGTCATCATTAATAACATTATATTTTGGTTGATAGTAAATGGAAATATATAAAGATCAGAAAAGAACCTCCTTTCCATTATGAATGGCATACTAGACTGGAAGAGAACTTAGAGGGTAAATCATTCCCTTACTTCTATCTCTCCTGAGGAAGTAATAAGCATTTCTAAAAGGCATCAAAAGGATTTTTTTCTCTTTGAAATAATACAAATTGTGATATTTAATTATTCACACTGCACTAGGATTTCCTGAAATTAAAGCCTACTGAGTTAAGAAAACTTCCCATATTTGCTAAAATCACATCTGATATTTATCTACATCCTAAGTAAATGATTAAAATTAGTCATCAAATATGAATCAATTACTTGATTCAGTAAATTTTCTCAAGTCAATTCCATTTTTCCAACTAAAGAATGCTTATAATAAGAAAGATCACAATGACTAGCATTGTTACAAGTGAGTTTGTAAAAGCTTCAAAATTACAAGCACATTTTTATAATTAGTAAATTAAAAATTATTACTAAAATATAACTGTACAAAAGTTTTAGCTGAATTAAAAAGGGAGAAGCAACTCGTGGAATGAAAAGCACATCAGACTTGGAGTTTGGCTAGCGTTTGTATGCAAACTTTATCACTTGGTGACCATAAGACTTTAAGCCAGTTACATGGGTTCTTTAAGAAACTTACATCTCTAAGAAAGATAATACTTGTCTTGGGCTGGGCACGGTGGCTCAAACCTGTAATTCCAGCACTTTGGGAAGCTGGGGAGGGTGGATCACCTGAGGTCAGGAGTTCGAGACCAGCCTAGCCAACATGGTGAAACCCCGTATCTACTAAAAAATACAAAAATTAGCCAGGCATGGTGGTGCATACCTGTAGTCCCAGAGACTCAGGAGGCTGAGGCTAAGGCAGGAGAATCGCTTGAACCCAGGAGGCAGAGGTTGCAGTGAGCCGAGATCATGCCACTGCACTCCAGCCTGGGTGACAGAGCAAGACTCTGTCTCAAAAAACAAAACAAAACAAAACAGAAGGTAATAATAATTGTCTCATAGGTAAGTGAAAATTATACAAAATGGGATATAAAACATGAAAAGCATAGTGTCTCATCCATATTATATGTTCAGTCCTTTCCCCCTTATAAAGAAAAATGTTAAGAATTTATATGTCTTTCAATATACTGAGGGAGAAGGTTAATATTTTTAATCCCCATTTTAAAAACTCGACAACAGAAGATTAACAAAGACCTTATTGGCAATCTTATAATGCTAAGGTTCTAACTCTTGGGCTTCTTCACAGATTATGAGCAGACCACACTACCTTAGGAAATCTTTAAAACTGCTTTATAAGGGAGTAGCCTTGGAAGAAAAAAAAGGAAGATAAGAATGGAAACTTCTAACCAGACATAGACTATAAATTGTCCAGTGGGTACTGTTATCTGGGAACTAAAATTACCAACACAAACATTTGAGTGTTTCTTCTGATATAAATCTAAAGCTTAGCTTTTATTTCTCTGTTGTAGTCTAGATACGGTCCTTTTAGTGTACATTAGAGTTGCAAATTATTTTGTGGTATATAAAATAAAACAGTAGTAGTACATATAACTGCCAAAAGCTAAGGATGTATTACATTCTTTTTTTTTTTTTTTTTTTTTTTTGAGACAGGGTCTCACTCTGTCACCCAGGCTGGAGTATAGTGGCGCAATGTCAGCTCACTGCAACCACCGCCTCCCAGGTTCAAGGGATTCTCCTGCCTCAGCCTCCAGAGTAGCTGGGATTACAGGCTCCTGCCACTGCACCTGGCTAATTTTTGTATTTTTAGTAGAGACAAGGTTTCACCATGTTGGCCAGGTTGGTCTTGAACTCCTGACCTCAGGTGATCTGCCTGCCTTGGCCTCCCGAAGGGCTAGGATTACAGGTGTGAGTCACCGTGCCCGGCCTGTATTATATTAATTTTTATATCACCTCATGCCTACCAATTTTTTCAATCCTATAAATAGCCAACTACTTGGAACAAAAATAAACAGTAAAGAATATTAGCTTATTTCTCTTTAGGAGAGGTAGATTAAAAAATGTTTTCAGGCTAGTAAAATTCTTACATTTTATAAGTTTGTATTATATTCCTTATTAGATGTGCTTTAATATAATCAAACATGTGAAACACCCAGGAATCAAAATATTAATTAGGATATATGTCCATGAAACTGAGCTTTTCTAGAACTTAGGTAATGTGTTGTTCATATTGCTGTCTTAGCACCACCTAGTCTCAGGTTAATAATTAATAATTGTTGAATGAATCTGTTTATCAAGGGTAAGCAGGCAAATTGATTTTGATTATATTTCTATAACATACAAGTTAATTATTATTTTTCCCCTACATATATTTTTCTTCTCTGCTTTCCTTGTTTAGCCCCCTTTCTTGAAACATTACTCTCTTTAAAGTTTTTGCGTGAGTGTTCTCAGTTTATGAGGGTGAGCTGAGAACAGCTCTTCTAATAGTCTAAAAACAGACATGTTAATCATTCACTACATAGTAATTTATGGCACATGATGTGCCCCAGCAAGGGGTGCCTTATAAATAAGGCTTTCAAAGACAGATTGTCAAATATAGAGTAATACTATCTCTAGAAAACCTACAGTTTTTCTTTAAGAGAAAAAAAATAAGGGCAATGAAAGTAACAATATTACATTTAAAATGAATCACAAATATTTCTAATGTAAAACACTTGAAACTCTTGTTAAGTAATTTTAATTTCTGAATGTATCTTCTTTTCCATTTATATTCAGTAAGTTAAATATAGTTTTAAATGATCTCACCTGGAGGTTGCTGAGGCCAAAAATACTGCTGCCAATCTTGAAGTACATAGGTAAATCGAATAGCAATACTAACTGGAGGCAATGGAGTTAAAGGACATCCCTAGGAAATACATGCAAAGACAATACCGTGTAAATGCTGGTACCCTTTTCATATTAATTCAACATCAAAATTTCAAACTTGTGGAATGGATTAATACTACCTTTATGAAAACTGGATTTTCAGATTCTAGTGTTAAACAATAGTGTGCATATTCTAGTTATTAAAAACATGATATTCTAGCCATTCCAAAGGAAAAATAAGTCACCGAAGTCATTAGAGCCAAAGATGCAAAATTTAGGAAACCCTTTTCACAGAAATTCTCACAGTCCAAAAGCTCAAGAGGTGGATCAGGGATGAACAGAAGGAAAGATCCCATAGTAAGGAACAGTACTGGCAACTGTGAGACTGAATTTTAAAAAATGGAAAAGTAAACTTTCCAAAGAATCACTGTATTTTTGTCCACATATTTCTGTGTACAGAAGGATTTCCATAATTTCTGCATACTGCTTCCACAAATGTTTTCATTTGATGTAGCTAAAAAAAAAGTTTCAAAAACAATGCCATAGCTTTAAAATAAAGCTGTTTAAACTGCTATTAGAAAAAGAGATATTACATTCTATTAAGCAAAATGCTCTTTAAAGTATCTTTTACTATTTTAATCATAAAATACCATTTCTTACTAATCACTTCAGACATATTAAATGTGAAAAAAAGGTGATTCATTTTTCAAATAAGTAAAAGTATTATAAAGCATAAGGCTTGGTTTAGGGAGAGGATGTCTTTTCTTTTAAATGAAAATAAACTCAAATTAAAGCCACCCTTGAATATTTAACCAAAATTTCAGACTAAGAGAAATGAATGATCACTCATACAAAATAGATTAACGAATCAGCTAACAAAAGAAAACTTAGATTTATCTGTCAATTCACTAAAAATCACAAAACTTAATACTATCATTTAAACATCCTATGACTTCAAATTCCCTTCATAATGCTTAACCTAAACTAATATAAAATAGGACTTAAATATGCATAGGAATCACCTAGGGAACTTGTGAAATGCAGATTCAATACTCTTCTGCATATCTAACCAGTTTCCAGATGCTGCTGTTCAGGAGACTACACTTTGAGTAGCAAAGGAATACATGACATTTACATTTAGCTCAGCAGCACCATCTATAAATGTCACTAGTAGCTTTAAGAACACAAACTCAATTTGAAGTCACAATAGTAGACAGCTACTCCCAAAAAACCTAATTCAGTTTTGGGCTCCTGTGCCCAACAGCAAGGTGAGATTTTGGCTGGTCAGCATATCAACTTTTTAGTCATGTGCAGATATCAAATAAGCATTCACCTACAATAAGGAGCAAATGTTCTAGAAGCCATAACAAGGCCACTTCGACACATAACCTCTGATCCAGTCACACAGAGAAATACAAAAACAGATGCCCAGAAAAGAAATAATTATGGCCAAGCGCGGTGGCTCACGCCTGTAATCCCAGCACTTTGGGAGGCCAAGGTGGGTGGATCATTTGAAATCATGAGTTCAACACCAGCCTGGCCAACATGGTAAAACCCCATTTCTAATAAAAATACAAAAATTAGCAGGGAAGTAGTAGTGCGCGCCTGTAATCTCAGCTACTTGGGAGGCTGAGGCAGGAGAATCGCTTGATCCTGGGAGGCAGAGGTTGCAGTGAGCTGAGATCATGCCACTGCACTCCAGCCTGGGTGACAGAGTGAAGCCCTGTCTCAAAAAAATAAGGACAGAAGGAAGGAAGGGAGGGAGGGAGGGAGGGAGGGAGGAAGGAAGCATTAGGATGAAAAATGACGGAAATATCTTTGTGGACCCTGGAGGATAAGTGGGGTTCAAAGCACATGCCTTGAGGTGTGGAAGGCGGCACTGACAACTTAGGATGAAACCAAAAGGGCTCAGTCCAGAGTGAGGGCATTGCAAGACTCTCTGCTTAAGCCAGACACTGGGACATGCCACTCCTGCTTGGCACAATGGCTTTATTGGAAGGTATGGGACTGGAGGTTATTGTGTGAGGGGAAAAAACCCTCACCCGCATGTGATGAGCAAACAACCCAAGATTCTAAGACCAGTTATCAAAATCCCCAACATTATTACAGAACAAGAGACTCCAAACACTATTTTAAGACCTAATTCTGAAATATTCTGCAGGTAGGGAGTAACCACAAAACTACAGAATCACTTAGAGAGGATGGATGGGAGTGAACATTAAAAATTTAAAATGAAACTCATTCAAAATGAGCCTACAAACTAAATTTCCCAAAACATAAAAAAGTAGTTCTAAAAGAGACAAATATCCAAATCAACAGTCATGATATAATACCATAAAATGTAAAGAACATCTCAAGAACTAAGAATGTCTAAGCTGAAAAAGAAAAGATGAAGTTATAAGAGTTTTCAAATATTTAGAGGATTATGGCAGAAGAGGATTAAACTTAAGAACCGAAACCAGCTCTTAAGTTCAATTCTCTCAAATCAATTTTGAGAGATGTTTCTTATCAGAAAAGTAAGTTTTAGGTTTGTCAGATGATGAGATAAACTGATTAAAAACTTTTTTTTTTAAACTACTGCTAATAAATAGCCAAGATCTAAGTTGGGTTCCACAGATCAATGTAGTCCCTAGCTTCAAAAAAGAGATGTGACATAAACGATCTGAAGATCATATTCATTAATGATTTCTTAAGAAGAAGGACTAAGGCCCAGGGCGGTGGCTCATGCCTGTTATCTTGGCACTTTGGGAGGCTGGGCAGGTGGATTGTTTGAGCCTAGGAGTTTAAGACCAGCATGAGCAACAGGCTGGTCTCTACAAAAAATACAAAGATTAGCTGTGTGTGGTGACACACACCTACAGTCCCAAATATTCAGGAGGCCGAGGTGGGAGGATTCAGTGACCCCAGGAGGTCGAGGCTGCAGTGAGCTGTAATCACGCCCTACACTGCAGCCTGGGTGATAGAGTGAGACCCTGTCTCAGAAAAAAAAGAAGAAGAAGAAGAAATAAAGTATTGATATTTCCATGTGACCAGAAACTTGATTTAAAAATTTTAAATATAATTGAAGACTTCTGGTGAGAGCAAAGGAAAACTAATGGAGAAGATACTAATACATACTTGCCTTTTTCAAAAATTTCCCAAACTATATGTGGAATTAAGCAGTACCTACAGCACTTCAGAGCCCAGGTTTTTGAAAAGAAAATTACATATATACATGGAATTCTCTAAAATCGAAGCATCTGTAATTTTTCTAATGGAGATAATCACAAGCCACTGCTAACAGTTGTCATTTTGAAGAGACAGGCAGAGAGGTAAAAGGAAGCTTTTACTCTAATTTCCTAACCTCGTAAATGCATTACTTTTTTTTTTAATACCAAAGGGATTTATCTAGTTAGTAATAATCCTACCAGTACACTATTTAGGTCCTCAACACTAAAAACATATTTTTATGATAAAATTCTAATCCTAAATATCTTTCTAACAAATGTTATCTATTTAAAAAGAAATTTCAGTAATTTTTTCTTATAATTCTTTTTCTTTTGAAAATTCTCAAACCTTCAGAAAGACTGGAAAACTAGTATAATGAACACCCATATGACTTTCACAGAGTTCATAATTATTAACACTTTGCCACACATACACATAAATATATTATGCATATGACATTTTTTTGGCTGAACCTTCTGAAAAAGGTAGGCATCATAACAAATCATCCTTAAATACTTTAGCATGTAATTCCTAAGAACAAGGACATTAGTCTATACAACTATAATACAATTATCACACTCAATAAATTAAACATTGATACTATTTTCTAATATACAGTCCATATTAAAATCATCCCAATTGTCCCAATAATGTCCTTACTGGCTATTTTGTTTTGAAAAAGGATCCAATCAAGAATCATGTGTTGCATTTAGCTGTCAGGTTCCATTTTCTCCTTAAATCTAAATTGCTTCCAGCCTTTATTTTGCCTATCATGATACTGACCAGCTACTGTTGCAAAACATGGCTCACTTTGGAAATATGTGATTGCTCCTCATGTTTTGATTTATAGTATGTTAAACATTTTGGCAGGAATGCCACATATGTAATTATATATCATAATTAATATATTTATTTATAATCAATATACTTCATTATAATATACATATAATCAATATCCTAATCAATATACTTAATATTTAAGTGCTAAAGCTGCCACTATCTCACTTAAGTGGCCAAATGTGACTAATAGCCATCACACGACACATGATGTCAGTTTATTAATCAACTGTGAGAGAGTGAGATAGGGTCATGTTTAGCACTTAACATACTCCAAATTTAAATCAGCATCCTAATAACCTAAGAGTAATATTTCTCTAAGTAGAGGATCCCCTCCACTACTTGGTTATCTAGCTTTCTCTATTTTCTAGAGGCATTCACAAACAGCTCCTCAACTTAAGCCCTAATCAGCCCCATTCCCCCAACCTCCACAGAGCAGCACAGGCAAGTCCTCCATAGCTATAGACAGTGTTGTTATGGAATATAAGAACATATTTAGCATGTCCCATTTAGCCCTGCTGCTCTCAGGCCTAGGATATAAGCCAGATTAACCTTGAAAATTAAATCAAATAAAGATTTGGGAGAAAAAATGCAATGCAGAACCCAAAGGGTTTAGACCTTAAGGAGCTCATAGTCAAATGCTTCAAATGCTCAAACAAGCAGCTACCTGAGCCCCATTAAGCTTGGGAGACTGGCAATACTACCAATAGAGGACAAGGAGTAGAAGAGATAACACAGTCAATAAATGCTAACAGACTGAACAGACAGACAAATCAGTTGTTGCTTTAGCATGAGTACACTAAAAATACAATTGGATATTTTGTTTCTTAGAAATTACAAAGTAATTTACGTAGTCACTTATAGCTTTCTTCTAAGCAATTACATTATCAATATTATACAGAAATGTTTCTATATGCTGAATAAAATGATCAAATCTCTACTTTTATCTGGATCTCAGATAAGACTGATAATATCAATCCCAACTCACAATCTTTGATTTGAAGATATCCAGCAGACCTGATAAGTGAGTGTACTGATTTGGCACTTTTCTAAGATGAACCATTTCGAAGTCAGTTCGTACACCAGGACCTTGACATTCTCCTACATACATTCTTCGCCATTTGTGGTGAATTTGCACAAAGAGTGGCACCTGACTGCAGGACATGATTAAATAGGAATAGAATACAAGCTCATTAAACATTAAACCTGAATCTCAAATTTTTTCCAAATTAATCTCAAGAATTTGAAAGCACTAAACTGCAAACACAACAAAAACACAGGTTTGTGTTTATAACAAAGACATTCTTAGTTCCTTTTTCTCCTTATACTACTAACCTGAAGAAACTATCATCTAGAAGTACTTTGATTAGTCTGAAAATTGTTTTAGAACAGCTAACTAAAAGTCAGAAAACATCAGAATGAAAACTGTCTTCAATAAAAGTGATTATTTCATATTAGTCTTTCCAAAGTAATAATAAAACCTAACTTACAGGTATTAAACAATATAAATTAAGCCAATATTGTGGTGAAATATTTTTCACATCATTTAAAGATAAAGTAGGGCTCCTAAGCACAAGAAGGTTGTGATGTGCCTTACAGAGAAAATACGTGTTAACACACGTATTTTCCCAGAAGCATCATTCATGCACAAGTTACATTGCTTTTGGCTACAAGTTCAATGTTAATGACTCAACAATGTATATTAAATAAGCTATCTTTAAACAGAAACACACATAAAAGAAGGTTATGTATTAACTGGTTGACAAAAAATATGACCAGAGGCTCGAAGGAACCCAAGTCTGTATTTCTCCTAGGAGAAACAGGTGAGGAATTGATAACTCAGTGCTTGTGGCAACTTTATAGCACATAACTACCTTAAATAACAAGAAAGGATTGTACAAATACATCCCCAAGTTAATAATCCTACATTAGTAAATATTCTAGCAAAATTATTCACTTAGGATATACCATGGAGCACATCCACTAAAATAAACTAATTCTTCCCCAGTAGATTTAGAGTATCATAGTCTATTCGATATGCAAATGAAATACAACCCAAAATAGCAGAATAGTGATTAAACAAATTTCATTTTCTTAAATACTTCCATTTAAGAATCGGGCCTAAAGGTACTGAAAATTAACTTTTAAAAAAGTTATTCCAAATATACATTGAATTGTTTCAGGAAGATTACCTTTAGAAATGGCCTCCATTTAGGTTTTATTAGTTTTGTCCTTATATACCAAATTCCAGTATAAAAACATGCAAATATATTGTTAAAAGAAAAATTTTCAACTAATTAAACTTAATGGAGTTTATTTAAGGCTGGGCACAGTCGCTTACACCTATAATCCTAGCACTCTGGAAGGCCGAGGTGGGCGGATCATCTGAGGTCAGGAGTTCAAGACCAGCCTGGCCAACATAGTGAAACCCCATCTCTACTGAAAATTTTAAAAATAAAAATAAAAATTAGCCAAGGGTGGTGCACACCTGTACTCCCAGATACTCGGGAGGCTGAGGCAGGAGAGTCACTTGAACTCAGGAGGTGGAGGCTGCAATGAGCCCAGACTGTGCCACTCCACTCCAGCCTGGGCAACAGAGCAAGACTATGTCTCAAAAAAAAAAAAATTTATTTGAGCAAAAATGAGTTGAGAATCACATAGTCTTCAGAACCAGTGGAGGTTCAGACAGATCAGCTCTGTAAGGTGGGCAGGCAACATTTACAGACAGAAAATGGAAGTAAGGTACAGAAACAGCTTGATTGGTTACAGCTTGGAGCTTGCTTCATTTGTGCATGCTCTGATCAGCTGCCCTGTGATTGACTGAACCTCAGCTGCTGTGATTGGCTGGGACTCAGTTAATTGTTTCAAAAGTATACTCCTAAATTAAGCTTTCAGTTTGTACACGGAATAAGTTAAGTAGCAGTTCTTTAAATAGGGAGCGGGTACAGAGGTAACCTCAAGCCAAATTTAGTTTAACAATATATATGCACTAAGTTCCTAATTACAATAAAAAAGCTAACATTTAATAACTGTTTGCCTTTGTAAATTATTGTTAAAAACAGTTTTTTTGTCTAGGTTTTAAAAAATGTCCACTCACCAGCCAGTGTTTCCCAAGGCAATAGAAACAGAACTCAGAAGAAGGTTGCACTTAGATTCGCTGAGAACAGCGTCACTGTGTGCAGCAGGGGCAATCACCACGAACTCACGTAGCCCATACCTTAAAAAATGAATTAAGTGCATTAAACAGGGGAAACCTCAGAACACAAAAATCCATTACTTGAAAAGCACAAAAAAATTTCCCTACAGAAAATTTAACAAGTCAGGTTTAAACTAAAAGTGTTTCTCTTAATGGCAACCGAACCTACAAGACCTCAATTTTAAGAAGCACTTCCATCATCCACCTACTAGTTCCCCTCTATTCTTTACAAATTAGAAACAATTTGCTGAAATCTAAATTTGATTCGGCTAAAATAGGCTCAGATATATTTGCGTGCCCATCTGTGTGTGTGTGTGTCTGTGTGAGAGAGAGACTTTGACAGTGTAAATACTTTTTCCACTTTGCCTACTTTATGTTGTATACCCATGTGTTTACTAACAAGTTGATCACATGGGTGTATTCATAAGAGCACTGTAATATTGATGTTATTGTTGCCGCTTGAGAAAAAAGGTCAACAGCTGATTCCTTAAAAGAACTGTCACAGAATGGCTGGGCTGAGAACGCTGCCAAGAGCCCTGCAGCTGGTGGGGGAAGTGTCTGGTGGGAGAGGTGTGTGGTGGGAGGTGTCTGATGCCTCGGCCTGCTGCTTCGCATCTCTCACTCAGGAGTTTCTTCTGGTTTCACACTTTTTAACCTCTCCTGTGCTTTAGCAGCCGTGACCTTGCCTTCATTGCTTCATCCAGTGCAGGCCTGAGTTATTGAAGACACCAAAGTGTTTCTCTTTCAGCTTGAAAACCAGGCACGTTTACACATGGGTTTCAGTGTATTTAGTGTATTTGCCTTTGAACCCTTAACTAATCTTTAGCCTTTTGGCTGGCGTAGAATGTCTTTAGCTGGGGTGACCTGGGACGGTGTTGTGGTTTACCGTCTCCAGCTTCAGCCTTTCCAGAAACCCTTGTGGAGGGCAGTATTGGCTGTAGGTTTCATCATCATATTGCAGTTTGAGGTCACCACTATTTGGGGGACAAGCTTGCGTCCTGCTGAGGGGCAGGGTTTTCAGCAGAGGGTCAGTGGTGGGGCTGAGCCATCGTGGAGGTGGCCCCAGGGGTTGTATGGCCATGCATATGGCCATGCTCTAACACATTCCGTGTGGCCTGCTCAGAGCTGGATGCCTCCTTTAGGCAAGGTTTACAGTCTATTTTCTAAAGTTTTAAGTATTTTTAAGAGGTATTGAGACTAATGAATATAACAGTTGGGTAATTTAAATGTTTATTTTTAATGGAAGGATTTTTATTAAAAAGAAGCTAATTGACATGGAAATGTCAGTGAAATTTCTTAACCTACAAGGAAAGTGAACATTTTCTATCTAAGTAAACTATAATGTGCACATTTTAAGAATAAAGAAATCTGATATTCGAAAGAAAAAAAAAGAAACAGTTTGCTGAAATCACAAGGACCATTAAACAACAGTTTTGCCTTTAAAGTTAAGTTTACAAGATAAAAGAAGCAAGTATTGAAACTTTGCTTTAATGAACTGATACCACTAAGTCTGCAGATGAAGTTTGACAGATTCCCTAAACTGCAGGAAAATTATCAGCAATGATGTATATGTCCTTTCTAAATGTGAGAACACAGTTTATTAAGTATCCTAATTAAGGAATTCTTGTGTTCTTTTACTCAATAACACATTAAAAAGGGGTTAAAAAATTATCATAAAACAGTTTAATCTTGCTATGACATCTACATTAATTAAAACTTCTCATTCAGTTGCCATATCCTTTAAAGTCACAAATTTGCTTCCAAACTTTTATGAAAATAAACAGTCAAACTGATTATCTTGTATACTGAAAATTCCTCTCCTATTCACTCTTTAATGTATTTATATTTAATATTTTTTGAATAAAGAAAATAACATGAGATATTACTCATTTGCCTAATTTATTATCTCTGGTATATAAAGTATTATTAATGCTTATTTTTACAAACATCCTCCTCAAGAAATCCCCCAAACTGGAGTAATGATTTAAAAAATTAAGTTTAATTCATAATGTTTATTATTTAGATGACAAAAAATTATTTCATTTCCTCACCCTACCTCCACCCTCCTAAGCCCTGAAATCAAAATTAGTTATGTTGAGGCAGCATAAAATAATGAAAATAATCTAGAGCTTTAAAAATTAAGCTCTAAAGATCTTTGAAAAATACAGTTTTCTTTTTTTCAAATGTCCCTGGAAGAAAGAAAACAAAACAAGTGAACATCCCCGTTCCATCCTCTGTACTTATATAAAATCATTGTCAACAGTTTCTTGGTTATTCTTCCAGAAATGTTCCATTTATTTGCATAACCACCCTACCCTCAAATACAATTATACTATTTGTATACACTTTGTAAAGCTTCTTTTCAAAAGGACAATCCCCTATTGATCAGTACTTTATTTCCAGTTTTATGCTGCTGCAACAATACTGCAATTGTTTTTCTACATATATATCTCTATAATAAATTTCTAGTGGTTGCTGGATAAAAGAACATTTGCATTTTAACACTGATAGCTGTTGCCAACCTTCTTACTGTACACACACACAATGCCACTGTATACAAGCCATGAATAACAAGCCAAACTGAATTGCCATTCATCTGCAATCTACCTTCTATCCCCTAAGCCTTTCTTTCCTCTACCTATTGATAAAATCTCTCCCCCCCATCCATTCTACTGCCATTACTAAATACACAAATCCTGACAAATTCTTTAAAGATTTACCTTGCCAGGTGTGGTGGCTCACACCTGTAATGCCAGTATCTTGGCAGGCCAAGACAGGAGGATCCCTTGAGCTTAGGAGTTCAAGACCAGCCTAGGCAACATAGCAAGACCCACTCTCTAAAAAAAATTGTAAAAATTAGCTGGGCATGGTGGAGAGCGCCTGTAGTCCCAGCAGCTTGGGAGGCTGAGGTGGGAGAACTGCTTGAGGCCAGGAGGTCAAGGCTGTAGTGAACCATCATTACACCACTGCACTCCAGCCTGGGAAGCAGAGTGAAACCTCATCTCAAAAAACAAAAAACAAAAAAAAGGATTTACCTCAAATATCACTCTTGATAAATGTACTCTCTTCTTTATGATCTTTAAAATGTCAATATAAGTCACTACTTTTTCCCCAATAGGTCTACTTGAATCCTGAGACTATGTCTTCATCAAAAGTAAACTAACATTAAGTGGGAGCTTTAAAAAAAAACAAGCAAAAATCAACAACAACAACAACAACCAACCAACCAGATTTTAAAATGGGCAAAGGACTTGGATAGATGTCACTCAAAAGAAAATATACAAAGGCCGGGAGCAGTGGGTCACACCTGTAATCCCAGCACTTTGGGAGGCCGAGGCAGGCGGATCACGAGGTCAGGAGATCGAGACCATCCTGGCTAACATGGTGAAACCCCATCTCTACTGAAAATACAAAAAGTTAGCTGGGCGCGGTGGTGGGTGCCTGTAGTCCCAGCTACTCGGGAGGCTGAGGCAGGAGGATGGTGTGAACCCGGGAGGTGGAACTTGCAGTGAGCCGAGATCACGCCACTGCACTCCAGCCTGGTGACAGAGCAAGGCCCTGTCTCTTAATAAAAAATTAAAAAAAAAAAAAAACATTTTTGGAGAGCAAAAGGGAAGAATATATCAATATTTAAAATGGACAAAACTCAAACGAATTACATATTTCTTTATATCTATGCTACAAAACCATTCATACAAATGCAAAAAGGTGTATGTACAGTGATTTTCACTATAATATTTTAATTTAATTGTAAAAATCTAGAAACAACCTAAATATTCTTCAATAGAGGAGTGGCAAAATAATTATGATTACCACCACCAATACCACCACACACACACATAATAAAGAGATATTCTATATTCATGGATAGGAAGATAATATTATCAAGATATTAGTTCTTTCCAACTTCATCTACAGATTCAATGCAATCTCAATCAAAATCTCAGCAAGTTATCGTGAGGACATCCACAAACTGATTTTAAAGTTTACAAGCAAAAGCAAAAAAAGACTCAAAGTAGCCAATAAAATATTGAAGAAGAAGAAAGTTGGAGAACTAACACTATCAAACTTCAAGCACTACTATAAAGCTACAGAAATCAATACAGTGTGGTAATGGCAAAAGAACAAATAGAGATCAATGGAACAGAATAGAGAGCCTAGAAATAGACCCAGATAAATATAGTCAACTAATCTCTGAAAAGGAACAGAGGTAATACAATGGAGATAGTCTTTTCAACAAATGGTGTTAGAACAACTGGACATCCACATACAAAAAAATTAATCTAGACAGGCTTTACATTCTCCACAAAAACTAACTTAAAATGGATTACTGAATATAAAATGCAAAGTTATAAAACTCCTAGAACACAGAATAAAATCTAGATAACCTTGAGTTTGTTGATGACCTTTTAGATGCAACACCAAAGGCACAATCCAGAAAAGAACAAACTGATACGCTAGACTTCATTAAAATTAAAAATTTTTGCTCTGCAAAGAAAACCATAGTCTGGGAGAAATATTTGCAAAAGACATTTCAGATAGAGGACTGTTATCTAGAATCTACAGAGAACTCTTAAAACTCAAAAATAAGAACATAACCCAAGTTAAAAAAAAAAAAAAAAAAAAAAGGCCCAAAGACTTCAACCAGACACCTCACCCAAGAAGATATAAAGATAGCAAACAAGTGTATGAAAAGATGTTCCATATCACATGTAATCAGGGAAGTGAAATTAAAACAATAGTGAGAGACCACTACATACCTACTAGGGTGAGTTTCATTAATAAATCATTATATTTCCTACAATTTCTAGCCCAGTAACTTAAATTTATTAGATCAAATGTATCAACACAAATTAAAATGTCACGATTGCACTTCTTAATAAAAGAACTGTTTCATCTGAATAATAGATTGCATATGTACACTAAATACTATATTTAAATATAAATGTGTTTTAGCATCCCATCCTCCAAATGAGAAAGGTAGGACAATCAACCATTCACTTTTGTTTTAAGATGCATTTTTCTTTCCTGTACCAATAAAGATCAAAAGTAACAACAACAAAAAGTTAACCAATATTTGATATATTTGTTGTTACTCTCACATAGGCAAATCATAAAACCATACTACTTACTTTGTGTTTTTTTATTTTTATTTTTTGAGATGGAGTTTCACTCTTCTTGCCCAGGCTGGAGTGCAATGGCACGATGTCGGCTCACTGCAACCTCCATCTCCCGGGTTCAAGTGACTCTCCTGTCTCAGCCTCCCGAGTAGCTGGGATTACAGGCATGTGCCACCACACCCGGCTAATTTTTTTGTATTTTTAGTAAAGACGGGGTTTCACCATGTTAGCCAGGATGGTCTCGATCTCCTGACCACGTGATCCAACCGCCTCGGCCTCCCAAAGTGCTGGGATTACAGGCGTGAGCCACCGCACCCAGCCATACCACTTACTTTGAATGCTACCATTCTACAACTCTCACATATATTACCTTACAAAGAAATAGATTAAGGACCTCTTAAAATAATGGTATAAAAAAGTTAAATACCTACCACTTACAAAAATACCTGGGTAATTGGAGGTGTTCAAACAACAATTCATTTTTTGAATTTATTTTTAGTAATTTTTTTAGATATTATAATACCCATCTTTAATTTATAATCTATTCAGGTTATTCTAGTAAAATCTACCAATTTTATATAGTATAACTTCATTCCTTCCCCCTCTTCCTTTGTGCAAAATTGTTATATTACATATTACATATATGTTATAAACCCAACAATACAGTGCTGTCATTATTGCTTAAGCAATCTTATGCTTTTTTTTAATTATGAGAATATATTTATTGTATTTACTAGAGTTATTTCCAATGCTCTTCATTCTTTTCTATGGATTCAAGTTACCCTCTATGTCTTTTAGTATTACTTTGTAAGGCAAGGATGAATTCTGCCAATCTTTGTTTACATGAGAATGTCATTATTTCATCTTTATTTTTGAACTATAGTTTCACTGGATATAGAATTCTTGGTCAACAGTGGTTTTTTTTTCTCCCTTTCAGAACTTTGTGTCATTGCACTGCCCTCTGGCCTCCACTGTTTCTGATGAGAAGTCAGCCAAGGGTATTGTTCTCTTGTACATGAGAAGTCATTTTTCTCTTGCTGCCTGTAAGATTTTCTTTCAATCTAAGGGATTCAGCAGGTTACCCATACGATGTCTAGGGGTGGTTCTCTTTTGTGTTTATCCTACTTAAGATTCACTAAGACTTCCAGTTCTGAGTGTTTTAAATCAAATTTGGAAAATTCTCAGCCATTATTTCTTCAAATTTGTTTTTCTACCACTTTCTTTCTCTTCATCTGGGAGTCCCATTACATGCATGCTTTGGAACACTTGACACTGACCCACAGATCTCAGAAGTTCTGTTTTTTCTCCAAACTTTTTTCTCTGTTCTTTGGACTGGACAATTTCTGTTAATCTTTCAAATCCCCCAACTCTTTCTTCTATCGTCTCAGATCTGCTTTTGAGCCCATGTGAACAAAGTTCATTTCAATTATACTTTTCAACTCTGGAGTTTCCAGTTGTTTTTTTGTTTGTTTTTTGTTTGTTTTGAGATGGTGTTTCGCTCTGTTGCCCAGGCTGGAGTGCCGTGGCAATATCTCAACTTACTGCAGCCTCCGCCTCCTGGGTTCAAGTGATTCTCCTATCTCAGTCTCTTCAGTAGCTGAGACTATGGGCACATACCACCACATCCAGCTAATTTTATTTATTTATTTATTTATTTTGTATTTTTAGTAGAGACAGGGTTTCACCATGTTGTCCAGGCTGGTCTTGAACTCTTGACTTCAAGTGATCTGCCCACCTCAGCCTCCCAAAGTGGTGGGATTACAGGCATGAGCCACCACACCTGGCCGCCATTTGGTTCTTTATTATAGTTTCTATTTATTGAGATTCCTATGTAACTCATGGTTAGTATTTAATTCTTTGAAGACCCTTTCCTTCAATTCTCTCAACATACTTGTAATAAATGTTTTGATGTTATTGCTAAATCTAATATCTAGACCCACTAAGAGTCCATTTCTACTATTTTTTCCCCTTGTATGGGTCACACTTTTCTGTTTCATTGTACATCTAGTAATTTGTGGTTGAAAACTCTGTATTTTGATAATACATTGTAGCAAGACCATATTCTGTTTAATTTTTCTGAGAGTTGTTAGCTTTTTCAATTTGTTTGCATTTCGTAACTTGCCTGGACTTACACTGAGGAAACTGTCTCCTCAACAGTGTGCAGCCTCTGATATCTCTATTTCATTGCTTTATTCTTATTTTCAATGTTTTAGCCTGGCTCTCTAGCAGCTACCTCTTGTCTGTATAGTTTGCAGGTAAACCAATAATTTGAGCACAGATCATGCCCAAACACCTGAGCCTATAAGGTTTTCCTTTCACTTTCTGCTAAATCATCTGTGTGTGGGTTGGGGAATGCATTCAAAATTGCAACCAGCACTCCAGTTTGAGCTCTGCTGGGTCTCTCCTGCATATATGTAGTTTTCCTGTCATCTAGGGATGTGTAGAGAGGGTATCTGTCTTTCTATGGCTCTAATAGAAGATCTCCTTGTTAAATTTCTGACTAATCCATCACTTGCCTCGAATTGGGACTGCAATCTTGGTCTAACAAAGGTACAGGTTTTACCCATTTGTTCCCAACCAAATCTGTTCCTTTTGGTTGGCAAAGGCAAAAGTTTTTGTACCTTCCCTCCCCCCCAACAAAGAATTAAACCTGCTCATCTGGCAACAGAGGTGGTATTTTCATGGCCAGCCTAGACTAGAAAGCTCAGTTATCACCAACATAGATTAGAGAGAAGAGGGGAGGTGACAGAAACAGCTACAGGAAGAGGGGCCAGAAATGGTTGTTTTTTGACAGTTCAGTCCAGTTTAATGCCTTTTAAAAAAAATTCCCCTTTAGCAAAGAGGAATCACTAACCACTTCACGCTGCCATTACAAGAAGTCCTCTTAACATTCACTTTTGGAAGAATGAAAACATTTTACAGGTCCTTAGGGCTATTCGAAAATGCTGGTTTCTCAAAACTGTCAGGTTCTTTTACATGTATGTATTACCAGCAAAAAAATACATTAAAGTCACAACAATGAGGCTGGGCGCGGTGGCTCGTGCCTGTAATCCTAGCACTTTGGGAGGCCATGGTGGGCAGAGTGCCTGAGCTCAGGAGTTAGAGACCAGCCTGGGCAACACATCGAAACCCCATCTCTACTAAAATACTAAAAATTAGCCAGGCTTGGTGGCGTATGCCTGTAGTCCCATCTACTCGGGAGGCTGAGGCAGGAGAACTGCTTGAACCGGGGAGGCGGAGGTTGCAGTGAGCCAAGATTTCGCCACTGCACTCCAGCCTGGCAATACAGTGAGACTCCGTCTCAAAAAAAATTCACAAAAATGAATATTTCTTTTCTTTTTTTTTTTTTGGAGACGGAGTCTCGCACTGTCGCCCGGGCTGGTGTGCGATCTTGATTTGCTGCAACCTCTGCCTCCCAGGTTCAGGCAATTCTCCTGCCTCAACCTCCTAAGTAGCTGGGACTACAGGCATGTGCCACCACGCCCAGCTAATTTTTGTTATTTTTAGTAGAGACGAGGTTTCACTATGTTGGCCAGGCTGGTCTCGAACTCCTGGCCTCGTGATCTGCCCGCCTTGGCATCCCATAGTGCTGGGATTACACGCATGAGCTACCGCGCCCAACCAAAAATGAATATTTCTTAAAAGCCATAATAATTATTCAACTACACAGTTTTCACAAGATTATTTGTGGACTGTTCCTTTGTGGTGACCAATAAAGCATGACTAAAGCTAAAGGCCCAAAAACAACGCTCAACAAAGGCAGAGCCATGGGGACAAAATGTGTCCTCCCTTAAACCTAGCTATGCTTTCAGTGTTATTGTTCCACTCTCAATAGAGCCTCTCCAGGCATCTACAGCTTTCACGCTGTTACTTTCTGTATTAGTTCATATTGCTGCTGTAATAAATTACTACAAGTTTGGTGACTTAAAAAAAACACAGATTGATCATCTTATAGTTCTGCAGGTCAGAAGTCTGAAACAGGTCTCACAAGGCTAAATTCAAGGTGGCAGCAAGGCTGTGTCCCTTCAGGAGGCTCTAGCGCAGAACCCATTCCAGTTTCTACAGGCTTACCCTCATTACTTGGCTCATGGCCCTCTTCTTCCATCTTAAAAACCTACATTACTGGGACCAAGTTCTTCTCATACCGCTATGACACTAACTCTCCTCTGTCTCCCTCTTCTACTTTTAAGAACTCCTGTGATTATATTGGGTCCACCCAGATAATCCAGGATAAATCTCCCTACCTTAAAGTCTATTGTTAAGCAATGTTAATTCCATCTGCTCCCTTAATTCCTCTTGCCACATAACTCATATTCACAGGTTCTAAGATTTAGGTTGTGGACCATCTCTGGGGGCTAGCAGGGTTCATTATCTTGCCTACCACACCTTCCTATTAAAATCTCTGCTCATGAATTTCCATTTGGACATAAATGTTTGCTACGGTTAAAGTCTGTGTCATTTCCAGGGCTATTTATATTATCATGAAGCATAACAACCAAGAGAATAAATCTGTAATGATGGTTTCAGGAAACACCCACTAGAAGATATTTAAAGAAAAAAAGAAGAGTATTTAAAGGATAGGTATATTAGAAGGCTGAAATACATCCAGCAAAACACATCATTAAGATCAATTACATTGCCAAGAACATAAAATTGATCATGCCCACATATCTTTTAAAGTCCACTTTTATAAAAGTCCCTTAACAAAGTTAAACAGGCTTGGAGCTAATCTCAGAGGTGCTTGATATGAAAACTGAAACTAGAAGATCTCAAAATAGATAAAGATTAATAGACAAACTTGAACTACCAAAATTGAGCATTGGACATAAATGCCAAAAATCTATTTTCTAGAATTTGATTTGAAAATATAAGTTAATCATATATTAATTTTAAATCACTCTGATAGGGTCAACCTATACTAATTGTATATTTATGGTATAAATAAGTACAGATGCATATATTGCAAAATCGTTTTCAAATTTTCACTGTCATTGCTTTAATTCTGGTTTAACTTTTTAAAATTCAAATTTAAATAAATGTTTAGATGAAAACTTCTGTGTATGTTATTCTTCAGTATCTCTGAAGCATTACAAGTAATTTGTATCCTTGAAATTTTTGAGAAATGTATTTATTAACAATTACAATAAAAATTATATGAATAAAACAGAAGGAGAATATTATGAAATCCTCTTAAGATGTCCGGTTCACATCAGTCTTAAAATACCCACATACCAAAGTCCTTCTCATCTTTTCCCATTCCCAACCCTCTACTGCTATACCCAACCTTACCAAACTACCTACAAGTTTCAAAAGTTCATTTAAACATCATCACCTCTACTAATTCTGCCTCAAGTATCTTTTTACCTAACTTATTAATTAAGCTTATTCACCTGGTTTATTCTCACTTGTCTTTCAGGATTCATGTGAGGTATCACCTTGTCTGGAAACATTTTCCTGACTTAATCTGTCTGAATTACAGGTACCTCCTATGAGTTTCCATCAAACCTTGTGTTCTGCCTTCTATGAGAGCATTTATCACAAAATGTTGTTGTCTACTCCCTTATCTGTCTTTCTATTAATCCCAAAGATTACTAAGGCAGTAACCATGTTTTATCCTTGATATTTCTGTATCTGGATCACAGTAAATGTTTAAAAATTATGTTTGTTAAATAAAACAAAATACACATACATTTAATATGCTTAACTTTTAAACAGTTCTCAAAAGCTTTGTTGTTGGCTTCCTAAACTTTAAGAAAGGTCAAGTAAGACAAAACTGAAAGTGACTTCCAACCATATGGCAAACTAACATGACACAGGCCCTCCTTGTCCCATAATACACAGAAATACCTGATCAAATATGACAATGCTGTCAAAATACACAGCTGAATTTGAAATAATAAAAAGGAGATTCCTGGGTAACAGAAACAAAAAGTATACTGAAAGGCAAAAGTGAGCATAGAAGGTGACTGAAAAATACCAGGGGATGATCAGCTTTGGCTATAGGCCCTAACAGATGGACACTGGGAGCTGGGATTTTACAGGGTAAGCCTTTTACTGCTAAAAGTCTGTTAGTTTGACTTATAAAACTGTTTGCAAAACTGACTATGCTGTGCTAGACTGAAGAGAACAAGAATGATGGAAGAAAAGTCTATTTACATCTGACAATACCACGTATTTTAGCCTAGCAGTCATAATGTGAATTATATAACTCTGAGATGATGAGGTACACCCAGCCCAGGGAAAGTGGTCTCTGGCATGCATCCAGATTAGGCTATGTCCAAGAATGCCCCAGTCTCATAATAATAAATATAAATAAGTCTAGGCCCAGAAACTAGGCTTTCAGAAGCACAATATCACTCAGATATTATCATCCACAACTCTGCCTCTGCTTACAAAGCCCTGGGACTTGGAAGCTGCCTATCTTTCTGATGAGATTACCAATCTCTCTGCTATATAACCTAAACACACAAGCTTCCTTCTGTATCCTTTAGATTTAGATTTACTCCATCAATCCAAATCACTACGGAGGTTGTAATGTTTTGAATGACCTCTCAGGGATATGGGTATACACGAGACAAGGTACTGGAACTGAGACTTCTGCTTAAATCCTGGACCCTAGAAGGAACTGCCACCTCAATAAAATGAGAATGCCAGGCTCAGAAAGTTTCAAAGGCAAATTCTATCAAACAGTTAAAAAAAAAAAAAACAATTTTACACACTCTCTTAAAGAAAATAAACGAGAACAAAATATTTTCTGACTCACATTATAAGGCCAACATTACTCTCATACCAAAACCAAAGCATGAGAAAAGAAAACTACAGACCAACATCCCTCATGAACATAGACACTGAAGTCCTCAACAAACTATTAGCATATCAAATACAGCAATACAGATACACATACAAACACACACACACACACACACACACACACATACACACACAGAGAAATACAAATTGTACCACAAAGAAATGGAGTTTATCTTGAGAATGCAAAGCTGGTTATATATCCAAAAATCAATCAATGCAATCAACATATTAAAAATCTAAAGAAAATAAATCATATCAATTTAAACAGAAAACAACAATCATATCTATTTAAACAGAAAAAGGATTTGACAAAATTCAACATCCATTCATAATAAAAACTCTCAGCAGAGCAGGAACAAAAGGGAATTTTCTCAATCTGATGAAGAGCATCTACGAAAAAACCTACAGCTAACATCACACTTAACAGTAAAAGACTAAATACTGTCCCCCTGAGATAAGCAACTCCTATTCAATATTTTACTGGAAGCCCTAGCCAGTTTTAAAAAGAAAAAAAAAATGAACAGACTGCTTCATGGTATCCTGTAACACATATTTTTAAAAAAGAACAGAGATTAGAAAAGAAATAATGCTATCCATATTCAGAGACAGTGATTGTATACATAGAAAATCCCAAAGAAACGACAACTCCTAGAACTAGTCATTGTGTTTAGCAAGGTTACAGGATACAAGGTCAACCCCTCAAAATCAGCCATATTCCTACGTACTAGAAACGAACAATTGGAAATGAAAAAATTTTAAAATAATATCATTACAATAGCTCCTTTATAAGAAAGCAACAAGTAGAAACATAATATATAACATTTACAGGATCTTCATGCTGAAAACTGTAAGACACTGCTGAAAGAAATCAGGTAACATCTAAATATCAAAATGGATATATTGGGATTAGGGGTTTTTGGAAAGAATATTACAGGCCACTGCCACCCCTTTTGCCAGCCGGGTAATGGATCTGCTACCACCATCCCCAGCATCCATAAACAGCTGCTTTCATCCTCAGATTTTGAATAATTCCAAAATAAAATAATTTTTTTAATAGGAGAAAGATTTGTGACCTAGAGCAAAAAGTCCTCAGACATGGCACCAAAAGCACAATCCATAAAATTAAAAATTGATAAAACTGAACTTCATTCAATTTTAAAACTTTTGTTCTAGAAAAGACATCGTAAGAGAAATCAAAAGATAAGTTACAGTCTTATCTGTTACAGATAAGCTTTTCATTTCTCTTAGTGATGTCTTTTCTAGAAAATTTTTGGAAATCACACATTATAGAAAAGATTTATATCCAAAGTATACAACGAACTCTCAAAACTTAACAGTAAGAAAACAAACAACCCCCAACACCCAAAAAAGAAAACAAACAGCCCAATTAAAACATGCGCAAAAGACTTGGACACTGTTAATATAGAGAAGCTATAAATGGACAAATAAACACACGAAAGATGTTCAAAATTAAAATTAGGATGAGATACCACTATGCACCTACTAGGAATGGCTAAAAACAAATACTGACAATACCAAATGCTGGTAAGGATGTAGAAACTGGAATTTTCATACATTGTTGGTGGGAATGCAAAATGGTACAACTACTCTAGAAATGTTTTGCAGTTTCCTACAAACATACACTTACCACATGACTTAGCAATACTACTCTAGGTATCTACTCTAGGTATCTACCCAAGTGAACTGAAAATTGTTTTCACACAAAAATCTGTATACAAATATTTATAGTATAGCTCTATTTAAAATTGCCAAAACCTAAAAACAATCCTAATAACCCCTCAACAAATGAATGAATAAACAGCTTGGTATATCCTTACAATAAAATACTACTCAGCAATAAAAAGGAACAAACTATTGATAAGCAGAATCACCTCAAAGGATTTCAAAGGTACCATGCTGTTTTAAAAGCCAGTCACCAATGGTCACATACAGTAGAATTCTATTTACATACAGTAGAATTCTATTTATATGACACTCTCAAAAGGACAAAACTATAGTGACCAAGAAAGATCAGGGATTCCAGGGATTATAAGGATGTGGGGAGTGTGGTCAGGTACAGTGGCTCACATCTATAATTCCAGTACTTTGGATGGCTGAGGTGGGAGGATCAGTTGAGGCCAGGAGTTTAAGACCAGCCCAGGCAACATAGCAAGACACTGTCTCAACAAAAAATAAAAAACCCAACTTAGCCAGGCATGATGGTGTGCACCTGTAGTTCTAGATACTCAAGAGGCTGAGGCAGAAGGATCACTTGAGCCCAGGAGTTCAAGGCTACAGTACCCATGATTGCACCAATGTATTCCAGCCTGGGTGACAGAGTAAGACCTGTCTCTTTAAAAAAAATAAAATAAATAAAAAAAAAGTGGGAAGGATGTGCCTATGCTTACTGAGAGACAAAAGGGACAACAGGGCTTTTTTTTTGGTGGCAGAGGTGAGGGGGTGTTATAGAACTGTTCTATCTCCTGATTTTGATACCAGTAAAAAACTATATAAAGTGTTAAAGTTCAGAGAACTGCTCACCTCCACAAAAAGTCCAATTTTACTACGTTGATTTTAAAAATATTTTTAAAGTAAATGGAAAGGTTACAAAAACCACCCTACTAACAAGTTATTTATATTAATATATAGAAAGGTTTCATTACTTCATTTAATATTTTGACCACGGACTATGTAACAGTGAGGAAATACATATCAAAAGGCTGAAATCATGTTAATAGCATTTAGATTTTGATAAACATACTAGGCGCCATTATCTTATTTGATCCTCATAACTACCCTGAAAGTGCATATTATTTATTATTCTTAGTTTACCAGTGTAGAAACAAACTACAAGAAATTAAGTAACTTGCCCAAAGTTGCAGAGACACTAAGTACCTGAGTTAGGAATTAAACCTAATTCAGTATGTAGCCAAACAGTAAGTAAGTGTTCAATTAATGTTGAATGAATGAATGCATACAAAGCTCATGCTCTGATACTATGCTGCCTTCTGATAAATTTAGTCATATTAAATGTATATATTCATATTTTAAAAGGCCAGAACAGAATGTGGAAGGATTAAATTAAATTTAATAGATATAATTATTACATTTCTTTTTTAGTTAAGCTGTTTAAGTGAACAATTTTTAAAAGGTCATACTAAAAGAGGAATATTTATGAAACACTATCCCGTTTACCTGCATTTGCAAATAACTTTCTTTTTTTAAAGTGCTACACAGCCTATTTGCTATATGAAATGAAGAAAAAGATAAACACAGATTAATATCATTTTCCCCTACCTTAGAATTCTTTAATTAAAAAAAATCAAAAGACCAACTGATAACAATAGAATAATTTCAAACCAGTATATAAACTTCCTTTAACTAGATCTCCTTTCTTAAACATATACTCTTTACTAGGGCCATTTTGGTGGTAGTTTGTTCTAAGCCCACTCCATCCAAAACAAATGAAGTTCACAGACACTTGGAATAATTGAAAAAGACAGAAGAGACCTTTTAAATGTGATGTAAATAGTCCCTCCTTATCTGTGGAAGGTAAGTTCCAAGACCCCTAGTGGATGCTTGAAACTGCAGATGGTATCAAAGCCTGTATGTACTGTTTTTTCCTATATATAGTACCAATAGAACAGTTACGACAATATTTTGTAATAAAAGTTATATAAATGTGGTCTCTCTCTCTCTCTCTCAAGATATCTTATTGTACTATACTCACCCTTCTTCTTGTGATTTGTCAATCTGATAACCAAGATGACTACTAAGTGCCTAAGGGACAGGTAGTGTATACATTGTAGATACACTGGACAAAGGCATGATTCACTTCCAGGACAGAATGGCCCAAGACTTCACCATACTACTCAGAACAGCATGCAATTTAAAACTTGTTGTTTTTGCCTGAAATTTTTCATTTAATATTTTCAGACTACACTTGACCACAGGTAACTGAAACCACAGAAAGCAGAACCACAGATAAGAGGGGTAAGATTGTACCTTATATTAATGTATCACATTTATAGTTTAGACACAGTGAGTTTTGATTTTATCACATAACAGATCAACATCCAACATACTGAGTTTATTTCAATATTCAATAATATGTATTAAAATTTCTATGATATTTAAACGTTCCATGCTTGTCATGAGACTATAGTTAAGCACTACCCTGGATTATGAAATACATTGTGCAGAAAAGATGAACCAGCAGGCCTGTGACTGCTATCCTTAAAAAAGCCTGCCTGCAGCCGGGCGCGGTGGCTCACACCTGTAATCCCAGTACTTTGGGAGGCCGAGGCGGGCGGATCACGAGGTCAGGAGATCGAGACCATCCTGGCTAACACGGTGAAACCCTGTCTCTACTAAAAATACAAAAAATTAGCTGGGTGTGGTGGTGGACACGTGTAGTCCCAGCTACTTGGGAGGCTGAGGGAGGAGAATGACATGAACCCGGGAGGCAGAGGTTGCAGTGAGCCGAGATCGCGCCACTGCACTCCAGCCTGGCCGACAGAGTGAGACTCCGTTTCACAAAAAAAAAAGCCTGCTTGCAGAAAGGAAATCAGTATACTGAAGGGATATCTCCACTCCCATGTTTACTACAGCATTATTCACAATAACCAAGATATGGAATCAACCTAAGTACCCATCAATAGATGAATGAAGAAAATGTGGTACATATACACAATGGAATATTATTCAGCCATAAAAAAGAATGAAATCTTGTCATTTACAACAGCATAGAAGGAACTGAAAGACATCTAGGTGAAATAAGCCAGGCACAGAAAGACAAGTATTACACGTTTTCACTAATATGTGGGAGCTAAAAAAAAAAAAAAAAAAAAAAAACTGAACTCACGGAGATAAGAGAATAGAATGATGTTAGTGTCTTATGGATAGTCATTTAAGTGTGTAAACATGGGTTAGAAGTGGGAAGCTGGGTAGAAGTTTTACAAGAAGATTTAAGATGGCCAGGAGGCTTAAAAAGGCTAGCTATGGGAGGTGATACAGAGTTGACATATCTCTAAGTAGAATTACCAGAGGCTTAGAAGGGTAATGGGGAGCAGGGCATAAAGAGGGGATGGTTAATGGGACAAAAATACAGTTGGATAGAAAAAGTAAGATCTAGCATTCAGTAGCAAAATAGGGTGCCTATAGTTAACAATAATTTGTGGTATATGTCAAGATAAATAAAAGAATGGAATTGGAACATTTAATTGGGGAATCCATCACCTCAAGCATTTATCATTTCTTTTGAAAAAAAGATAAATATGTACAACTATTACATATGTAAAATTATTATATATCCACAATAATTAAAAACAAAAAAACTAAAAGAAAAAACAAACCAAAAAAATAAAAAAGAAAAGAAAAGCCTGCTTGCAAGGTTAGCTCTTAGCCGACAGCCGGGAAATGGGATTTGGGGAGGGTTCTCACCATTCCCAAAACTGATAAAGCTGCTCACTAAGCCTAAATTGTTCATGCAAACAATGTCATTTATGCTGAACACCTGCTTTCCTTCTGGGAACCTGAAATTTTGGTATATACAAGTTAAAGGGTGCTTATATGACCAGCCCCCTAATTAAAAACCTGGGGCGCTGAGCCTCTAACACTGTCCCTGATAGACAATGTTTCACATACTTTGTCACAATTTGTTGCTGAGGGAACTGAGTACATCTTGCCTGACTCCATTAGGAAAGGATTCTTAAAAGCTTGTACTTCTTCTGGACTTTGCCTCATGTGCCTCTTCCCTTTGCAGATTTTGCCCTGTATCGTATCTCTGCAATAAATCAGCTGCAATTAAATGCTGAGTCCTCTGAGTCTTCTTAGCAAATCAGTGAACTTGGGGACAGTGTTGAGGTCCCCCGCAACACACATACTAAAAGATACTGAGTAAAATATATACCTACCATCTTACCAGGCAATGTGCTCTTGGAGGAAAGTCATTATTCATACACAGCAAATCTTGCATAGACTGTGGAATAACATCTACAAAAACATTTGATAATGAAAAAGTTAGTATGTTCATGATCAGGCAGAGTTTTATAACAAGCTTTGAGGAAACACATGTCTTGCTAGATCACGCAGTTTTGATATTGCTTTAAGATTCATACCTAAAGATAGCTCGAGTACAGGGAGAGGGATTTCTCTCTCATTTTTTTTTCTTCAAATAAAAGTAGCCTATAAAAAAGACATACGCCACTCCCATGTTTAAAATATTTTTTTGCTTCTGAGTCACAACTCACACAATTCCTCACCCTTACCAGAAAGCTTTGTTTTATTTATTCTTCTTAGCCTGTCCTTGCCTCTACTTTTCTTCAACATTCTATTTAGAGATATGTCAACTCTGTATAACCTCCCATAGCAAGCCTTTTTAGGCCCCCTGTCCATCTTAAATGTTCTTGTAAAACTTCCACCTGGCTTCCCACTTCTAAACCATGTTTACACACTTAAATTACTATGCACGATAAGGTACTAACATAAAAGATCATTATACTCATAAATACATGACAAATTCAATGCATAAAAAATAGTATCCATTCACAAGAATAATTTTTGTTGTATAGCTATCATTGCTTAGCAGATCTATACTTTTTATTTTGCTAAAAGACTAAAGAGAATGCTAATGATGTGATGCTTTTCAGACCAAAAGCAACAGGCAACTCTGATAAAATAAATGATTAGTGCTCAAATCTCCTGACCTCTGATAATATAGTTTTAAATGCGTATCTGTAAAACTGAGCTGATGGTTTGGCTTGTAACTCCCACCGTAAGTTACAGGCTCAATCACAACCAAATTAAAAGAAAACTGCACTTTATATGTACACTTGCAACAATGCCTTAACTAGCTTAAAATTCATTCACCTTTGGCTGGCCACAGTGGTTCACACCTGTAATCCCAGCACTTTGGAAGGCTGAGGCAGGTGGATCACCTGAGGTCAGGAGTTCAAGACCAGCCTGGTCAACATAGCAAAACTTTGTCTCTACTAAAAATACAAAAAATTAACTGGGTGTGGTGATTGGTGCCTGTAATCCCAGCAACTTTGGAAGCTGAGGCAGGAGATTTGCTTGAACCCAGGAGGCAGAGGTTGCAGTGAGCCGAGATCACGCCATTGCACTCCAGCCTGGACAACAAGAGTGAAACTCCGTCTCAAAAACAAAAACAAAAAATCATTCGCCTTCATTGTACCACAGTCTCCTTTATCTATTCATCTCAGACCACTGATTCTAAGCCTCTTTACTACAGCAGCTTTTCCTTGATGCATAATCTTCCCTTAAATTAATAGCACTTAAATTTTCACTATCTTTAATAGTTTCCTTCATTAATTGGCAGAATGTTGAACCTGAAAATTGCTGGGCTATTATGAGACCTCCCTCCAATTGCACACACTTCCCTCTTCCTCTTAAAGTTCTCATATTCACATTCTGGCTTAATTATTTTCTTTTGCTGTATAATTGCCTTCCATATATGTATATATGGTTTTAATGTTATCTGCCCTGGTTTATGAATCTGAATGCATATGTTATCTAATTGTTTTGTTTCCAAGAAGAATATACGTAATAGAAAAGGTAACATAATTCTATTCCTACACAAGAAAAAGCACAGATTTTTTCAGGTCTGAGTTTACAAATGATAATCTGTTATGATCAGAAAAAATTTAACACATTCTACCTATTTATTTGCTTAGTGAATGAAGAAGGATATTTGACTGGCAGCTCCAAAGTTCATGTTTATTCAGTATCTTGCTCACTCACTGTTATGCACTAGTTTATCTAAGGACAGAAGATTTTGGATGATTTGACCTATTAACAATTATAGACACCATTTATTGAGTACCTGGCATGGGTCAGGTACTGAGATACTTGCTTATGTACAATTTCTCATTAGATCTTCACTTAGCCCTCCAGGTAGTATTACTTCATTTCACAACTGAGATAACTCAAGCTTAGAAGGGGCAACTAACTAGCAAGTAGAAAAAATAAAATTTTAAACCACTTGTTTTGACTCCAAAATCTGGAGTAAATCCAAAATACTACCCTCTAATCAACAGATTTTCTTTTATTTGTAATCCTTCAAAGCCAAACTTACTTGCTTAATTCTCCTTCTCTAATCTCCCAATTAAAAGTGATCTTTTCTCCTCTGAATTTCAACAGAATTTTATCTGTACTTCAGGATGCACTTATCACTTTCTACCTATTATGGTTACTTACTTATCTATCTTATCTTCCCTACTGGAATGTAGGGCTTGGAAGAATACCTGGTACATGTTAGGTACTCAATAAATATGAGCTGATTTAATTAATTAAAAAATGAATGACACCGTAATTCATCCTCTACCTCAGATGTGGTGAAACAACTTTGCTTATGTAAAACAGTTCCAGAGAAACTGACACTATGGAAGAAAACTAAATTAATAATTCAAAATTACAGCCACTCCTAAAAATCAGAAGTTAATATTATTATATAGAAATAACTTACCCTCTAATAACTCCTTTCCTTCTTTATCAGTGGACTCTTGTACAAGATAATGATGAGTGACTGAGAACTTGAAGTCAGCAAAGGAAATTTCATCTGATTTCTCTTCCCATGTGCCAGAAGTAAATATACCCTATATGTAACAACAAAATGGCAAAATATTTACCTTAATCAATAGCTATCATTATATTTACTAACGACAGGGATATTTTCCCCTTTTTCTGCCCTATAAATATCCTCCATGCAATCAAAGAAAAACATAAAAGTGAATGCAACCAAGAGAAGATTATTTTATAAATGATTGATCACAGTGTTCCTTTAAAAAGAAATTTCTCCTAGAATATTAACTATCAAGTGACTTACAAAGATTAATAATAATTTTTTCCAAGATGTCTCTATATAAAATCATGAACACATCACTATATATTAATAATACAGCATATAGCATTATTTGATACCAGAAATTGCTTCATAAAGAAGCAGTCTGCACAATCAATTTAAGTGGCATGACACCTGTAGCACTTATTTAACAGATTCCTGCTTCTTTATCAAGCTTTGGCATTCAAGTCTTTCCATTTGAATAGCAACCTCTTGAATGAAAAACATATATTAATTAAGAGTTCCAAAGAGCTCCTTACTTATACAGAACCCTAAGCATAAAAAAGGATTTTTCCCACAGAGCTTCTAATCTCCCATAGCTATTTTTTCCAATGGAGAGGTAAACAGTCATTACAGCATAGCACCACATAAGGCAGGAAATACCAACCAAGCAACTAGCCAAGCACAGATAGCCCCAAACTAGATTGAAAATATATAAGCAATTAATCTGTGAGTTACTATTTTAAGAATGTTTTCATGGCTATACCTAGTGTAAACACCTGAATTTTCATATATATTCCTGGAAAGATATTTATAATTCTAAATTAAATTAAATCCTATTTAAGTGTCCTAAGTGTATATTATTACGTAAGTACATCAAATATCAATCTTTTCATTAGTATTTGAAATGTCATGTATGATACACATTCAAAATGATAATCTTTTTATTGTACTTTAAGTTCTGGGATACACATGCAGAACATGCAGGTTTATTACATAGCTATACACGTGCCATAGTGGTTTGCTGCACCCATCAACTCGTCATCTACATTAGGTATTTCTCCTAATGCTAACCCTCCCCTAGCCCTCCCCTCCCCCAACAGGTCCCAGTGTGTGATGCTTCCCTCCCTGTGCCCATGTGTTCTCACTGTTCAACTCACACTTATGAGTGAGAACATGCAGCATTTGGTTTTCTGTTCCCGTGTTAAGAGTGCTGAGAATGATGGTTTCCAGCTTCATCCATGTCCCTACAAAGGACATGAACTCATCCTTTTTTATGGCTGCATAGTATTCCATGGTATATATGTGCCACATTTTCTTAATCCAGTCTGTCATTGACGGACATTTGGGTTGGTTCCAAGTCTTTGCTGTTGTGAACAGTGCTGCAATAAACATACATGTGCCTGTGTCTTTATAGTAGAATGATTTATAATCCTTTGGGTATATACCCAGTAATGGGATTGCTGAGTCAAGGAAATAAGAGACGATACAAACAAATGGACAAACAGTCCATGCTCATGGATGGAAAGAATCAATACTATGAAAATGGCCACACTGCCCAAAGTAATTTACAGATTCAACGCTATCCCCATTAAGCTACCATTGGCTTTCTTCGCAGAATTAGAAAAAACTAAATTTCATATGGAACCAAAAAAGCGTCCATATAGCCAAGACAATCTTAAGCAAAAAGAACAAAGCTGGAGGTATCACGCTGCCTGACTTCAAACTATATTACAAGGCTACAGTAACCAAAACAGCATGGTACTTGTACCAAAACATATATAGACCAAGGGAACAGAACAGAGGCATCAGAAATAACACGACACATCTACAACTATCTGATCTTTGACAAACCTGACAAAAACAAGCAATGGGGAAAGGATTCCCTATTTAATAAATCGTGTTGGGAAAACTGGCTAGCCATATGCAGAAAACTGAAACTGGACTCCTTCCTTATACAAAAATTAATTCAAGATGGATTAAAGACTTAAACATAAGACCTAACACCATAGAAACCCTAGAAGAAAACCTAGGCATATTAGCAAAGACCTCATGATTAAGACACCAAAAGCAATGGCAACAAACGCCAAAATTGACAAATGGGATCTAATTAAACTAAAGAGCTTCTGCACAGCAAAAGAAACTATTATCAGAGTGAACAGGCAACCTACAGCATGGGAGAAAATTTTTGTAATCTATCCATCTGACAAAGGGCTAATGGATCCAGAATCTACAAAGAACTTAAACAAATTTACAAGAAAAAACAACCCCATCAAAAAGTGGGCAAAGAATTTTAATTTTTTTCTTTTCTTTTTTTTTTTTGAGATGGAGTCTCGCTCTGTCACCCAGGCTGGAGTGCAGTGGTGCGATCTTGGTTCACGGCAACTTCCGCCTCCCAAGTTTAAGCGATTCTCCTGCATCAGTCTCCCATGTTGCTGGGATTACAGGCATGCACCACGCCTGGCTAATTTTTGAATTTTTAGTAGAGACAGGGTTTCACTATGTTGGCCAGGCTGGTCTTGAACTCCTGACCTCAAGTCATCTGTCCACCTCAGCCTCCCAAAGTGCTGGGATTACAGGCATGAGCCACCACACCTGGCCAAAAATCATAATTTTTTTGTGTGGGGTGGGTTTCTTTACCATGAGGTTGACCTGTGTTAAATCAAGGCATCAATTGCCTATACCAAAGTCTCAAGAGGCAGTAAGTAATATGATAATGTACATAAGAGCTTGTTTTGCTAGAAGAAATGCCCAATATAAAGCAGTTATGGCTAAAACTAGGTAAAAGAAAGTCCAGAAAAGGAGAGAGAAACCCCTTTTTCAAGTTTGCAGTAAATCTTTTTAAATGATACAGAGATACTGTCTGACCCTAATTCTGGATTTTGGTACTATTGTCAACCTTACCAACAACTATCTAGAGGAAGATCTGATAGTATTCAATAAAGACAAGGCATCCAAATTCTGTCTCCAAAACAGACTCAACTGATAAACAACACTCTAACATCCCATATTCAATTCCATTAGGATATAGTCATTTGATACCAAGTTCCAGTATGGCATGTATCTGCTATGCGAACCGAAATGACAATTCTAGTTCATCAAAACTGACCTAGTACTTCATTAAAAATTACCTTTGAGGATCCTAACCAGAAAATAAAAAGAGATAAATGTATAGATTTAAAAGAAAACTGTCCCTATTCACAGATTACCTGATCACGTATGTAGAATATCCAAAAGAATCTACAAACAAATGACTAAAACTGATGAGTTTACAAAGTTATGAAATTCAAGGTCAATATATAATAACCATCTGTATTTTTAAATACTAGCAACAAATGCTTGGAAAGGGAAATTTTTAAAAATATCCCTTACTACCATTAAAAAAAGAAATTATCTAGGAATAAACTTAATGAAAGATGAGCAAAAACTCTACCTAAAATACTTCAAAACACTGCAGAGAGATATTAAAGACCTAATAGAGATACATCACATACATGGATTGGAAGATAAAACACTGTGAACACACCAGTTCTCCCCAAGTTAATCTATATATTCAACATGATCCTAATCAAAACATCAGCAACAGGCATTTTGTAGAAATTGACAAGTTGATTTTAAAACTAATATGAAAATCCAAAGAACCTAGAACAGCTAAAATAATTCTGATGAATAAGTATACTACCTGATTTTAACACTTACTTTGCTACAATAATTAAGACAGTATAGTATAGGCATAAAGACAGACAAACAGATCAATGAAATAGAGTCCAGAAATAACATTCGCACTTATATCTGACTTCACAACAGAGGTGCCACTGGAATTCAGGGGGGAAATAATAGTCTTTTCAACAAATAGTCTTGGAATAATTAAATATTCACATGGAAGAAAACATGAGAATATCTTGGGATCTTGCAAATACCTTGGGATAGGCAAAGATTCCTTTGACCAGACACAAAAAAACACTAACAATAAAATTAAAAATAGAGAAAATAAACTTCATCTAAATAAAATTTGTGCTTATCAAAAGACACAGTTAAGAAAATGACTAGGTGGCTGGGCACAGTGGCTCACACCTGTCATCTCAGCTCTTTGCTTGGGCAACAAGACCCTGTCTCTACAAAATAATTAGCTGAGCATGGTGGTGTGTACCTGTAGCCCTAGCTACTTAGGGAGGCTAAGGTAGGAGGATCATTTGAGACCAAGAGTTTAAGGCTGCAGTGAGCTATGATTGTACCACTGCACTCCAGCCTGGGTGACAAAGCAAGACCCTATCTCTAAAAAAAAAAAAAGTTTAGGGGAAGCCATGGACTACAGGAAAAACAAAATACATACCTGAAAAAGCACTTGCAACCAGGATATATGAGGATAATAAAAAAAATTGAACAATCCAAATTTTTTAATGAGCAAAAGACTTGAATAGACAGCAGAAAGCACTATGAATGACCAATAAACAGTAATTCTGATTAATTACTAGATGACTACTCACTATCAATAGTCATCAGTGAAATGCAAATTAAAACCACAATGAGATTCCATTCCACACCCAACAGAATGACTAAATATAAAAATCTGACAATGCCAAGTGTCACAGAGAACACAGAGGAACTTGAAATCTCATGCAAGGCTAAGAGCATAAAATGATAAAACACTTTAGAAAAGAATTTGCCAGTTTTTAATAAAAGTAAACATGTAACTACCCTAAGACCTAGCAACTCCACTCCTAAGAATATGCCCAAAGAAAGGAAAGCAGTTATCTACAAAATTCTCTAGAGAAGCTTTGATAATAATAATCCAGAAATGGAGACAATTTAAATGCCCACCAATAGGAGAAAGGATAGTGTACTGTGGTATAGTTATAGAATAAAAAGAATGATACATACTATATGGGTGAATTTTTAAATCATCACGTTCAGCAAAAAAGTTAGATACGAAGAGTGCATACTGTATGAGTCTATCTATAAAAAGCTCAAGAACAGGAAAAACTAAAATATACAGTGAAAGAAGTCAAAATTGTGGTTACCTCTGGGACCGAGAAACAAGCAATCTTTCTGGGATAACAAAAATGTTCTATATTTTGATGTGAATGGTGGTAACATGGGTATACACATTTGTTAAAACAATTACATACATGAGTTCTGTAAACTTTGCTGTGTATAAATCATAACCCAACAAATAAAAAATTCAATAAAATATCCCTTAAAAATGAGATAAAGAAGCAGTGGAAAAATAACTTCTGAGGAAAATGTGAGGGTTGGTGAGAGGAAGATGCTCTTTTTCCTAAAGAAAAGACAGTAATGGCAACTATGTAACAACAGCATGGTACTAATCATCATAATTTGGCACCAACAATCCTTTCCACTTACCTTTCAACCTACTCAATAAACATTAGGTAACTAAGACAGAGTCTAAGCCATAACTTTGGAGGGCCAAAGACTTCAGTAAGATAAAGATCACTGCCTTAATTAAGCCCTTCACAATATGTTTCCCGGACTGTTTTAATAGCCTTCCATCCTTCTTCCACGTGGTTATCTTCCTAAAATACAAATCTGCTATTGTTCCCTCCTCCACTTAAAATATTCAACAGCTTTCCATAATCTATAACAGTGACCTCTATCAGTAAAAATCTGATTATACACCTCCATATATTTTTGATTTCCAATTATGTATTGTAGTATTACACATATTATATAAAAATAAAAAAAAACCTGACATTAAAAGGATATAAAAATGTAACATAATTAGAAGTTATAATATACAAAAGTTTCAACACGAGCACCCTCAAGATAGCCAAGTTTCTCACATTGGTGGAAATACAAAGCTTACAGATCTGACCCTATTCCTTTCCAGTTTTACCCCCACAGCTACCTTCCATCTTCCTTGTATTACAATTATGCCTAACAACTTGTTTTCCCCCAGAGGTGTGCTTTCTTTATACACCTGTGCATAGGTTATTCCTACTGCTCTTCTCTACTTCATTCTTTCAGTATACTTTTAACTCATTCTTCAAAACTCAACCTAAATATTAATTCCTATAGAAAATCTGCCTTTGATTATTTTCAAGCAGTTAGTGATTATTTCTCAGCATCTTGTTCAAATAAAAGAACGATACCTTATTCTAATTATTTATTTATATGTCTATTTCTCCACTAGATTGTGAAAAGCAAAGACTATTGCTCTATTCATCTTTGCAGCCTGGTACTTAATAGTACCTACATGCTTAATATGTATTTAGGGAGTTACCTTTGTTCAGTATTAATAATAACCCCTATAACTTCCAAAGGTACTAGAAAATATTTCCTAACCAGTATGTTAACCAGTAACATACTGGATATCCATATATTTCAGTAATATATACATTGTGATCTAACAAGCTGAAATAGCAAACAATCCCATCCAAAAGGTATTCCTATGTCTTGAACTGCTGCAACAACTAGATATCCACATGCAAAAGAATAAAATTGGATTCTTTTCTTACTCCAGACTTAAAAATTAACTAAAAATGGATTGCAGATCTAAATATAAGAGCTAAAACTATAGATACCATCAAGAAAGTAAAAGGATGACTCACAATGATACATGCTACAATATAGAGAACGGGAGAAGATGTTTGCAAATTATGCACCCCATAAGGACTTGTATCCAGAATATATAAAGAACTCTTACAACTGGATAAGGAGAAGACAACCCAAATTGATTATTGTTTTTATTTTCTGAGATGGAGTTTCGCTCTTGTTGCCCAGGCTGGAGTGCAAAGGAGTGATCTCGGCTCATTGCAACCTCTGCCTCCCGGGTTCAAGCAATTGTCCTGCCTCAGCCTCCCAAGTAGCTGGGATTACAGGCATGTGCCACAACATCTGGCTCATTTTTTTATTTTTAGTAGAGACAGGGTTTCACCATGTTGGTCAGGCTGGTCTTGAACTCCTAACCTCAGATGATCCACCCGCCTTGGCCTCCCTAAGTGCTGGGATTACAGGCATGAGCCACCGCACCCGGCCAACAACCCAAATTTAAAATGGGCAAAGGACCTGAAAAGACATTTCTCTAAAAAAGGTATACTAACAGCCAATAAAAACATCAAAAGATGTTCAACATCATCAGCCATTAGAAAAATGCAAATCAAAACCACAAAGAGATACTACTTCATATCTACTAGGATGGCTATAATTTAAAAAAAAAAAAAAAAAAAAAAAAAACCATGTTGGGTACAGTGGCTGACACCTATAATCCCAGTACTTTGAGAGGCTTAGGCAGGAGGATTGCTTGAGGCCAAGAGTTTAAGACCAGCCTGAGTAACAATGAGACTCCATCCCTAACCGAAAAAAAAAAAAAAAAAATTTTTTTTAGTATGTTGGTACATGCCTATAGTTCTACCTACTTGGAAGACTGAGGCAGGAGGATCACTTGAGACCCAGGAGTTTGAGGTTACAGTGAACTATGATTGTAGCACTGCAATTCAGCCTGGGCAACAGAGCAAGACCTTGCCTCTAAAAAATAAAAACAAAAGTAACAAGTGTTTCTCAGGAGTCTTATACATGGCTGGTAGAAATGTAAAATGAAAGAGCCACTCTGGAAAACAGTCTGACAGGTCCTCAAAAGGTTAAAAACAAACATAGGATCTAGAAATTCTAGTCCTAGATATACAGCTAAAAGAAATAAAAACATGTCCACACAAAAACTTAATGTGATGAATGCTCATAGCATTACTCACAGTAACCAAAAGGTGGAAACAACTCAAATTCCCATCAATAGTCAAAGATATAAATGTGGTATACCCCTACGATGGAACATTATTCAGCAATGAAAAGCAATCAGCCCTCCATATCTGCAGATTCCACATCCTTAGATCCAACCAACTGTGGGTTGAAAATATTCAGAAAAAAACCCATCAATACAACAATTTAAAATACTATATATATGTATTTTTTAAATACAGTATAACTACTATTTATACAACATTTACATTGTACCAGGTATCATAAGTAATCTAGAGAGGATTTAAAATATATGGGATAATGTGTGTAGGCCATTTGCTAATATGCCATTTTATAAAAGGGACTTGAGCACCCAGAAATTTTGGTATCCAAAACAGGGATAGGGGAATGGTGTCTTGGAACCAACCCCCCAAGGATACCAAGGGATGACTACACTGATAAATGTTACAATATGACAAACCTGGAAAACATTATGTTAAGTGAAAGAAGCCAGTTACAAAAGTGTACATATTGGCCGGGCATGGTGGCTCATGCCTGTAATTCCAGCACTTTGGGAGGCTGAGGCAGGTGGATCAGCTGAGGTCAGAAGTTCAAGACCAGCCTGACCAACATGGTGAAACCCCGTCTCTACTAAAAATACAAAAATTACCTGGGCGTGGTGGCAGGCACCTGTAATCCCAGCAACTTGGGAGGCTGAGGCAGGAGAATCATTTGAAACCAAGAGGCGAAGGTTGCACTGAGCCGAGATCGCACCATTGCACTCCAGCCTGGGCGACAGAGTGAGACTGTGTCTCAAAAAAAAAAAAAAAAAAAAAAAAGTGTGCATATTATATGATTCCATTTATATGATATGTCCAGAACAGGCAAATATATATAGGGAGAAAGCAGGTTAGCTGCTGTGTAGGGTTAGGGGAAAATGGGAAGTGACTTCTAACAAGTATGGAGTTTCTTTAGGTGGTGGTGAAAATATTCTAAAATTGATTATGGTAATGGTTGACAACTCTATCAATATACTAAAGACCACTGAATTATATGCCTTAAATTGGTAAATTTTATGGTATATAAATTTTATTTCAATTAAAATCTTTATTCATTCATTCATTCATTCATTCATTGAGACAGAGTCTCACTCTGTCACCCAGGCTGGAGTGCAGTGTCATGATCTTGGCTCACTGCAACCTCCACCTCCTGGGTTCAAGCGGTTCTCCCACCTCAGCCTCCTGATAAGCTGGGACTACAAGTGTGTGCCACCACACCTGGCTAATTTTTGTATTTTTAGTATAGATGGGGGCTTTACCATGTTGGCCAGGCTGGTCTTGAACTCCTGATCTCAAGTGATCCACCCGTCTCGGCCTCTCAAAATACTGGGGTTACAGATGTGAGCCACTGCACCCAGCCCAATTAAAAATTTACACTGAGAAGATTCTCTTTCAATCACAATATTTTGTATCTGTCTACTCTGTCTTAAAAGAACCCAGGCGGTTTATAATCCGAATGTGCAGAAATCTTTAAAAATAAAGAATACTCACTGAGCATTTCATCTATTTCTGGAATAAAATAAATCAAATGTTTCTTTAGTCACAAGTAACCCTAGAACTATACATTTTTCAAGCAGCTTTCCTAAAACAAACACGCAATTATGCTCACAAAGTTGCATGCAAATAAAAACCTAGCTCTCAATTCCAACAGATATCTATCTGGTCTGATGGTGACCACAAACAATAATCCCAAAAGACAGCAAAAGTGTGGAAGAACACTTTTATTCTAGAAGGTTGACTTTCACCATTCACATTGTTATGGAGATTTGCTATATACAAATATATATATATATATTTTTTTTTTTTTTTTTTTAGACGGACTCTTGCTCTGTGGCCCAGGCTGGAGTGCAGTGGCGCGATCTCGGCTCACTGCAAGCTCCACCTCCCGGGTTCACGCCATTCTCCTGCCTCAGCCTCCTGAGTTGCTGGGACTACAGGCGCCCACCACCACGCCCGGTTAATGGAGACTTGCTATTTTAAGGAATTCTTCTGTGCCGTGACATGGATATAATACGTAATATGGTCTTAACACTAACGAACATTTGCTTCATGGCAAAATTTCCAGCTCAGTATATGTATTATGCAGACATGGATATAGATATTTTGATCATGACAATTTGAGATTAATCAATAGTTTCTAATCATTGAACAAAAACAACCTAGTCATCTAGATACATTCCACTCTATACAGGTGGCCTGGCTGGCCTTCAGCCTGGATCAAGATCATCCCACTAAAAGCACAAAAGCACAGAAAGGAATGATATCGAGGCTCAGTCCAAAAGCTCTTTTGTACGCAACTTTTGACTTTCATTCCACAGGGGAAATTCAGAAACAAAGGGGAACTTGAGATAGTCCTTCTTCAGTCACCAAGAACCACAATTCATCCAGAGAACATTCAACTACCTAACAACTGTCATAAGAAGAGATCCTGAGCAAAGGAACATAGCCAACTGTTAAGTGAAAAACCAGATCAAATATAAGAAGAAATCCTCAGGGAAAAGAATTAGCCAGGTATTGATTCACGTAGGCATAAGGTACATTTGTTAACACAAATAAGCCTTCTTTAAAGGAAACAAGTACCATTTAGCATCATCTCGGGCACTCAGATCTAATAGGCACTTGGGCCTACCTGAGCGGTCAAAATCTATACTCCTTTCTGAGCCAGCCTGGCTCCATTTTAAGCCTGTGTGTTTTATTTCCTGATCTGACCTTCTCCTCTGTATGTATGATCTTCTCATCTGCTCATAAATATGTATCTCATTTATGTATACCCACCAAGGATTTTAATTACTCCAATTGCATATACTTGAAGTTCATTGTAAGTATTTTTTTTAAAGTAAAAGCAGACTGTACGAATTAATTTCCTGCTCTTCAAGATAGGAACTCACTCACATCTACTAAGTACCTACTAAGCCAGATAATTCATGTGTGTGTACCCCTGTGCATACAAAATTAAACTTACATGAAGTTAAGTATTAACCTCATTTTATAGATGAGAAAAGTTAAGAAACTGAAAAACCTGTCCCAGGTTACCAAACTATTAAGTGGTAAAATGATTTACCATATCATTTACCAGTAGGGTAAGTGGACATGACTAAGGACATAATTAAAGACATGATTAAATGCCAGATAAGTAGGCCATCAGTAGATTCATGAAGAAAATTGGATCCCTGCTAGCCTTTAGGTAAGGTAAAACTGATAAGAAAGAACAGACGAGGATTTGGGGCAGGAAATTGAACAGCAAATTCAGGAAACAACCCAACTCAACTAAAGTTCCCTATAGGGGAGCAGAGAAAAAAGGTGGAGAAATTAGAGACCTGACCATGGAAGCCTATGAATATCAGTCCTAGTTCAGACTACCCTGTAGGCAATGGAAAGCCATTGAAGGCTTCTGTGAAGTCTCATAATATAATGACAGCATTAGTTCAGGAGAATTCATCTGAACACACTGGAAGGAGAAAAACAAATGAGAAAGAGAAGGTAAGGAAGGGGAAAGCATGGAGAAGTAAGGAATAAAGACAATCAGAAAGTAGTATAGGGGCCAGGTGTGGTGGCTTAGTCCTGTAATTGCAGCACTTTGGGAGGCCAAGACGGGAGGATCACTGGAGCCCAGGAGTTCAAGACCATCCTGGACAACATGGTGAAACCACATTTCTGGCTGGGCGCAGTGGCTCACTCCTGTAATCCCAGCACTGTGGGAGGCTGAGGCAGGCAGATCACAAGGTCAAGAGATCGAGACCATCCTGGCCAACAGGGTGCAACTCTGTGTCTACTAAAAATAAAGAAAAAATTAGCCAGGCATGGTAGCGTGTGCCTGTAATCCCAGCTACTCAGGAGGCTGAGGCAGGAGAATTGCTTGAACCTGGGAGGCAGAGGTTACAGTGAGCCAAGACCATGCCACTGCACTCCAGCCTGGGTGACAGAGCGAGACTCCATCTCAAAAAAAGAGAAACCACATTTCTACAAAAAATAAGAAAATTAGTGAGGTATGTTGGCACATGCCTGTGGTCCCAGCTACTCCAGAGGCTGAGGCAGAGGATCACTTGATCCCAGGAGGTCAAGGTTGCACTCCAACCTGGGCAACACAGCAACACCCTGTCGAAAGGAAAGGAAAGGAGAGGGAAGAAAAGCAGAGGGAAGGAAAGGGAAGGGAAGGGGAGGGGAGGGGAGGGGAGGAGAGGAAACTAATATAGCCCAGTGATTGCAGAAGGAAATAATGCGGGGATATTTGTCCTACCAGAATGTATAACAAATGTATAGTAATTAAAATAAAATGATATGTATATAGGAATAAACATTATTCAGAATTCAGAAATAGATCCAAATACATATGGGAACTCAGTACATAATAAAGGGAACATATTCAATGGTACAGTTTAGAAAAGTTGGCTATCCAATAGCAAAACAAAAACAAAAAGTCTCATTTCACTCACAAAAATTAATTCTAAGTAGAATATCTAACTGTTAAAAGAAAAAAATCTTTCTTTAGAAGTACTAAAAAATAGAGAATTATAAATTTATCATAGTAAGGTCAAGAGACCCTTTCTACATACAGTATGAAATCTAGAAGTCATAAAGAACCTCACTACTTAAAAATATAAACTCTTGTTACATTACATATAAAAATCAAAATGGATCAAAGGTCTAAACATAAGAGCTAACAACTATAAATCTCTTAGAAGTAAACACGGGAAATCCTTCATAACATGTGAATCCGCAATTATTTCTTGGACAGGACACCGAAAGCACAGGCAATAAAAGAAAAAATAAAATGAATTTCATCAAAATTAAAAACTTTTGTGCATCAAGTACACTATCAACAGAGTGAAAAGGCAACCCATGAATGGGAGAAAATATTTGTAAGTCATAAATCACATAAGGGATTAATATTTAGAATATATAAAGAACTCTTACAACTCGACAACAAAAGAAATAATCCAATTGTAAAAATAGGCAAAGGACTTCAATAAACACTTCTCCAAAGAACATAGACAAATAGGCAATAAGAACAGGAAAAGATGCTCAACATCACTAATAATTGGGGAAACGGAAATCAAAACCACAACCACTTCATACTCATTAGAATGATCATTTTTTTTTTTTGGAAAAAAAAAAAAAAAAGAAAGAAAGAAACACCAGGAAATCACAGTGTAGAAATTGGAGCCCTTGAGCATCGCTGGTGAGAATGTAAACTGCTACAGCCACTGTGGAAAACAACGTGATGGTTCCTCAAAAAATTAAGAGTTACTATAGGACCCAACAATTCCACTTCAGATTGTATACCCAAAAGAGGTGACACCAGCAGTTCCTTGGGGTTTTTTTTGGTAGAGATAGGGTCTCGCTATGTTGCCCAGGCTGGTCTCGAACTCCTGGCCTCAAGTGATCTTCCTGGCTGGGCCTCCCAAAATACTGGGATTACAGGCATGAGCCACCATGCCCAGCCTACACAAAGGAACTGAAAGCAAGTAGAACAGGAACTTGTAAAACACATGTTCACAATAGCATTATTCACAATAGTCTACAGAAGCAACAGATGACAGACGAATGAATGGATTCGTTGTTGTTGTTGTTGTTGTTGTTCTTGTTGTTGTTGTTGAGATGGAGTCTTGCTCTGTCGCCCAGGCTGGAGTGCAGTGGCTCGATCTCATCTCACTGCAACCTCCACCTCCCAGGTTCAAGCGATTCTCCTGTCTCAGCCTCCCGAGTAGCTGGGACCACAGGCGTGAGCCACCATGCCTGGCTAATTTTTGTATTTTTAGTAGAGATGTGGTTTCGTCATGTTGGCCAGGCTGGTCTCAAACTCCTGACCTCAGGTGATCCACCCGCCCTGGCCTCCCAAAGTGCTGGGATTACAGGCATGAGCCACTGTGCTTGGCCAATGAATGGATTTTAAAATGTGGTATATACATACAATGGAATATTATTCAGCCTTTAAAAGGAATGAAATTCTGACACGTTACTACATGAATGAACCCTGAAGATATTACTTCATGTTTCATGTTAAGTGAAACATGTCGGACACAAAAGGACAAATACTGTATGATGCCACTTATGTGAGGTTGTTATTGTTTAATGGGTAGAGTTTGGGATGATAAAAAAGTTCTAGATATGGATGATGGTAATGATTGCACAACAATGTGAATATATTTAATGCCACTGAACTATACATTTAAAAATGGTAAATTTTATATGATGTACTTTGCCACAGTAAAAATATATATAAACTCTTGTGAAGCATAAGACATTTAAAGAAAAATGACACATGAGGGGAAAATATCTGCAACCCACAGAGTCAGCATTCATAAAAATATAAAAGCCCTTGTGCAATCCAATGAGACAGTAGAAAACTGGTCAGCATATCTAACATGCCATCAAAAAGGAAATTCTAATATCTAATAAACACAAACGAATGCTCAATCTCATGAGTGCTCAGGAAAATATAAATAAAAATGAGATAGTTTTAGTCTGTTATATTAGAAAAAATATAATGAAAATAAACAGTGTGGACAGAGTGAGGATATGGGTGCTTTCATATACCATACGTGGAAAAAGTATAAATGCAGTCAACTATTTTGGCAGAAAACATGGCTGTATTTATCAAAAATAAGAATCATGTCCTCTTTGACCGAGTAATTCCACTTTTAGAAATCTGTTACAGAAGGCCAGGCACGGTGGCTCACGCCTGTAATCCCAGCACTTTGGGAGGCTGAGGCGGGTGGATCAGCAGGTCAGGAGATCGAGACATCCTGGCTAACATTGTGAAACCCTGTCTCTACTAAAAATACAAAAAATTAGCCAGGAGTGGTGGCATATGCCTGTAATCCCAGCTACTCGGGAGGCTGAGGCAGGAGAATCACTTGAACACAGGAGGCGGAGGCTGCAGTGAGCTGAGATTGCACCACTGCACTACAGCCTGGCGACAGAGTGAGACCCCGTCTCAAAAAAAAAAAAAAAAAAAAAGAAATCTGTTACAGAAATATTCATACAAATATGCAAGACTATTCACAAGGAGGAGATTGGTGGGCTCAAATGAAAATGCCTACAGAGACTGACACTCTGTGACCACACAACGAAATAAAAAAGTTTTTGATCCTATGACTCCCACAAATTTTAGTTCCTCACTCTCAAATGAGTAGACAGAGATCGTCAGATATTTGAGGAAAACCCCCATATGAAGGAAATAGTGACCCCTCCCAAAAAAGGCAAATATGCCAAAAAAAAAAAAAAAAAAAAGGCAAATATGCAAGAGTATGTAGAACAATGCTTACCACCACAGTACCTTAACTGCAAAAACTGGAAAGCAAATATCCTTCAATAGGAATATGTATAAACACATTATGATAATCATACAACAGACTACAATGCAAGAATTAAAGTAACAATAGATGTTTATGTCCTATCTTGCAAACATGCCAAAATACAGTTTTTAAAAAAAGGTAACTGTAATAAAAAGTTATTGATCTTTTTTTCAAGGTATAATGTGCACACATGGAACTGTTAAAAGTTGTTCTGAAAAGTAGATGAATGGAGAAGTGATGAGGGACTATCACCTTTTTATACATATGTATCATTTGGTGTGGTTACATTATTTTTGTAATTAAAGGTCTCTAAAATTTTTTAATGAAAGAATTTGTTACTCAAAAAGTAGAAAAGAAAGAACAAGGGAAACAATGGGGACTGGCTCCACAGGACAGCCTTCTAGGCCCTTAGACAGATACCTTGCCCCAAAATATTTCCCCATATAATTTTAAAGTGTTTACTTTTCTTACATTTTACTGAAATTCCAGAAGCATTTTTTTTTAAACGTTAAAAACTTGAGGACTGAATGATGCAAAGTGTGGAGTCCCGATTAGTAAGCAACAAGGAAGGGGTCCCAGGTGGGGGAGAACAACTGTTTCAAGAGACAACTAATCACAAACAACCTGCTGACACAACATTCTGTTCCCAAATACCTCGCCCGTACATGGCCCCTTTGGCATGACCCTATAAAACTTCCCTCCAGCTCCTGCCTCTTAGTAGACAGCCCCTTCTCTGCTGTGCTGCCAGTATTGTATCTTCGTACTTTTTCTAATACATACTTCCTCTAAATACATCTACGTACTTTCTCTAAATCTGCCTGTCTTTACCTACAACTATCTTGGTAAATCCTTTACTGCCCGTGACACTGGCCCCAACCAGTGGCACCTGCAACATTTTGGTGGCCCACCTGGGTAGTGTTTGGGGACTGCTTGGGGACCTCTCTCTTACTGTCTCCCTTTCCTCTCCTCCAACTCCAACCTCTTGGTGGACAGTATCCAAGCCCGGAGACAACTGAAGGTTCCTGGCCAGGGCCAGTAAAAAGATGTCTGACCCACCACCCAACCGGGTAAGAGTTCAAAGTTTGCTTTCATTTTCAGTCTTCTGGCAGACAAACTCTAATATTCCTCTGGCAATGAATGACAACTGGCCAGGGCCACTCCCTGGTGTAGCCTGAAGGCTAGGGACTGAACAGGTTTGGCTGCCTTGCCCAGAAGGGAGGAAGGCTCTCTCCTATCCTTTCTGGTCGAAAGTCCCCAATCCCTACGTCTGGCATAACTGACAGGCAGAAACTTGACCAGGGCGAACCTATACACCTTTTGGGGAAGTCAGACCCCCCTCTTTCTCACTCTAAATTCTCCCACGTAAGGCAGCCAACCCTCCTGCTCCAGACATCTTAAACCAGGTAATCCCAAACAGCACCAAGACAGTGAGTCTTCCCTCAACCCTTTCCCCTCCTACCTGGATTGAGCACCCAGCGCAATTCGTACCTAGACTAACCTGGGGTCTTTCACCTAGTGTTCATCCAGTGTAAGGCCCTAGTGCCAAGAGATCCTTTCCAATAGGTGGAATGCCCCTTTGGAAAGTGCATCGAGAAGTCCCTCAGCAGATGTGAGTGGATCCCTTATCCCTTGGTGGGATGCCCTGGGAGAAATTGCAGTTTGAGTCTCCAACAGACGTTTTTTACAGTCTCATCATAGGACGAAGCCCCTCAATTCCCTCAGACTCACCCCTGGGTTGCATTTTACAGCACTGGGATAAATTTAACCCTCAGACTCTCAAAAAGAAATGTCTAATTTTCTTTTAGCATGGCTGCTATGCAAGAAATCCTCAAATTAACCTCCTCTGTCTTTTATAACTGAGAGTAGAATGAGGAGGACAGGGCTAAAGAGAAAGAAAAACACAGGAACACAAGTGAGGCTCAAGTGCTGGCTGCTTTATAAGCCCCCAGCCTCCTCCAGGTTGTCCTAAGGACACTCCTCCAGGTAACTGCCACCGGTGCAGAAGGCCAGGCCACTAGAAGGCAAACTGCCCCAATGAGATACATGGGAAAGAACCCTTTACAACTTGCCCCTCTGTCACATGCTCAGTCATTAAAAATGGGACTGCCTAAAGGCCAAAGGGCCCCCAGGATAATCCCAACCACTGATGGCCTTGAGCTGAGGGGTCTCTCTGCTCTACCTGGCTTCCAAATCAGACATTGGCATCAACAAAACAAAGGCAAGGGCAACTCTGTAGGATGCAAATGAAATTATAAATTTCCCTTTTGGGTTCAAGAGCTGCCTATTCTGTACTAATCTCCTTCCCTGATGAGCAACACTCTTCCAAATCCTGCTGGGTAATTGGGGCAAATGCACTCCCTCTCTCTGTCCAAAAGAAAAAAATCACACCGCTTTATATTACTTAAGGGACCAATTACCATTCTCTCACCAGTCCTGGGCAATGTCTAAATATTCCACACCCCTTTGGGGCAAAAATATACTTTCCAAGATGGGTGTCTGCTTAATATGTGCCCAACCTCTGAATTCATCTTTCCCTCTAATAGCCCTATTTCTCCCAGGAAAGCTACCTAAATCTTTAACCAATAACTTCAACCTAGATAGTCCTACCCCTGGGCTTAAAAACAGCCCACACTTATTCAGACAGACCCTAGCAGGAAATCTAACTGGGCAATCTCTTGAAGGGGGATAACTTCTACAGTATGTAGACAACTTCCCTATCTGCTCCCCTTCACAGGCTCACACAGCAACATGTAATACAAACCATAACTTACTAACAGAAGAAAAATAATTTCTGCCTAATTAGAGGTTATAATGGTAAAGAGGTATTTTTGGTAAGGAAGGTTATAAAAAAAGATATTTTATATGAGAAAGGATCTTGTATGGTAATTTCTCGTCCTAAAGTAAAATAACTCGTTGTTTAAAAATAAGGGATGTTCAGGACAAGCCAAAAGGTCCAAGCATATAATAGATGGTCTATGTAAGTCATGAGAAAATCATGACAGGAAATTTATAAAAAGAATATTGTATGTAATTAAAGCATAATAGTCTCTCTAAAACTGGTTCCCTATGTTGTGTCTAATTAAATTCAAACACTTTTTCATCAAGTTTAACTTCCAGGTTACCCAAATGGGCTTTCAATAAGGACAAAAAGTCACACTGCAAAAGGTTTTTTGCCTTTTTGATAACTGGCTTAAAAAACAAAACTTTATCTTCTAGAATTCTACAGTTTCACCTACAAATGATACTGCAAATGGGATATAAGTCTCTCCCCAATGATGCCTGCTACTTTTATGAATCTTCCCTGGATTCAGTTGAATGCTAGTTATGTCTTAACATGCTCCCCCTCTCTGATAAGTCCCTTCCTCCAACAAGATCCAATATATGGCTGGGCACTGTGGCTCATGCCTATAATCCCAGCACTTTGGGAGGCTGAGGTAGGAGGATCACTTGAGGTCAGGAGTTTGAGACCAGCCTGGTCAACACGGTGAAACCCCATCTCTACTAATACAACAAGGTAGCCAGGCATGGTGGTGCGCACCTGTGGTCGCAGCTACTTGGGAAGCTGAGGCATGAGAACTGCTTGAACCCTGAAGATGGAGGTTGCAATGGGCCAAGATCACACTACTAGATTCCAGCCTGGGTGACAAAGCGAGACTCATCTCAAAAAGAAAGAAAGAAAGAAAGATTCAATACAATATCCTAAGTCCCACAATCCAGGACAATGACCCACAGAGTCTCCTGACAGACCAACAGCCATCTGCAGGGCCATTGCCATACCCATGGTTAGCAGGAAGTGGTTGGGAGATGAGACCTCTACCCTCAATGTCAAAGACTTGTCATTGTTGTTCTGTTGTGGGGGCAATGTGGAGTCCTGATAGGTAAACAACAACAAGGAAGGGGAGCATGTAGCCCCAGGAACATAACCTCATCCTGCATTTAGCCCCCTCCAGCTCCTTCCTCTTTGCAGACAGCCCCTTTTCTGTTGTGCTGCACTTGCACCCTTGCAACATATCTTTGTATCTTCATACTTTCTCTAATAATTCTTTTTTTTTTTTTTTTAACCTACAACTGTCTTGGTAAATTATTTTACTACCTGCAAAACCAGCCCCAGCCAGTCGTACCCACAACAGAAAGGAATTCAAAGATAGGAGCCTAAAAGAAGTTTCTGTGACTATTTTAGTAAAATATGAAACCAAACTATTTTTGTAACATCAAATAATTATCATCCATTCAAATATTTTAAATAAATTAATAAAACTGCTTTCCACTGATCAGGATTAGCATAATATTTTGGACAGGGGATGAAGTTAGGGGGTAGAGACTGGAAACAAAGGAAAAAAGTGGGTAATTTTGGAGCATTTAAGGGCCAGTAAAATGAGGCTCTGGGCCTCAAGGCCAGGATACTAGGATTATGAAAAAGGGTAAGATGGTAGAAGGGTATCAAGGACAAATTTCACCAACTTAAAAACCACCAGTCCTGTATGTGAGTAAACTGTGGCTTCCACACAAACCTGTAGTCTCTATCATACAAGCTGTCCCAAAAGTACATGTTCAAGTAAGCCTTTGTATATATATTCTGTTAACATGAAATACATTAATTTTTAAAATAATGAATATATACCAAAATATTTTTAAACGTTAGCTTTTATTTAACCTTTTTGGGGTCATGGGCTCCTTTGAGTATCTGACGAAAGCTGTGGACCATCTCCCAAGAAAATTGTGCATATTCACATTCAAAATTAAGAATGCATACAATTTAAAGAGACCCAAGACTCTGGATTAAGAATTCCCTTTACAGGCCGGGCGTGGTGACTCACGCTTGTAATCCCAGCACTTTGGGTGGATCACAAGGTCATGAGTTCGAGACCAGCCTGACCAACATGGAGAAACCCCATCTCTACTAAAAATACAAAATTGGACGGGCGTGATGGTGGGTGCCTGTAATCCTAGACACTCGGGAGACTGAGGCAAGAGAATTGCTTGAACCTGGGAGGCAGAGGTTGCAGTGAGCCAAGATTGCACCACTGCACTCCAGCCTGGGTGACAGAGCTAGACTCTGTCTCAAAAAAAATAAATAAATAAAAATAATAATTCCTTTTATAGGCCAGGAGTTTGAGACCAGTCTGGACAACATTGCAAGACCCTATCTCTACTTAAAAAACTAAAGACAGAAAGAACACCCATTGTATACCATGGTAAAGTCCTTCTATCCACGATGAGCTATGTGGCTTTTAAACTGGTTGAACTCTAACTGCCTGAATAGCTCCAAGTCATTAGTTACACATGTTGACCTAAAAGAAGAAGCTGAGGCAAAATTAACAGAGGGACTTTATTTGGGCCAAAGTTGAGGACTGCAGCCCGGGACACATTTCCAAGTTGCCTTGGGGAGCGTTCTGTCTGTCTGCCTGCCTCTGTTACAAACAGGTTTTTGAAGGAAACAAGGAGTGGGCTGATACGAAGTTGTTTGACAGGAATTCTCATTGGTTTACAGAGATAACACTGATTAGTGATTGGCTATACATTGTTGAACTACAGGGTATGAATTATAATACCCATCGTATGGCATTTTATGGCTATTTGGCATCAATTAACAACCCACATGGCAAATGGCTTCAAGGTAATTATTTAGCTCAGGAGAGGTGAGACTGCTGTTACATTTTAAATGACTCTCTCTGATAGATAATTTAAAGAAGCTCCCATTCCTCAGATAAAAAGTTTTTTCCTTTCCTGGAGGGAGGCACAGAAAGAATGACAGCTGAGATAACATGACTGTGGAGTAAAGGGGAAAGGGTTTAATAATCTGGAGGTGAGGGAGGGCAGGGGGAGAAGGTTGTTTTAATAAACAGGAAGTGAGGGGGATAATTCCTACTGCACAGTAGGCTCTCTACAAATAAATGAAAAAAATGAATAAAACAAAAGAACAAAAAGAAGTAGTCGAGATAATGAAGAATCTTTTATGACATGGCCCCAAAAGTAGAAAAAATTAATATTTTATTTGCTACCCTGTAAACATATCTTAAACACATCTGTTCTACGGAAAAATGCAATTGAAATTCTCAACAACCATTTTTACAAAGTTTTAGAAAATGACTCATCCATAAAACTTGCCAATTTATATGAAATTCATTAGAAGGAAAAATCAAATCACTAAATCAAAAACCTAAAGGGAAAAATGACTAAATAAAGAAAAAAAAGTACAGAAAATGGTCAATTATAAAACTAAATGCAGAAAAATTAAACTACACAGTGATTTTAAAAGGTAGAAGACCATCCAGAAGACTTTCCATTTTCTGTATAATGCTTTTAAAAATGCCACCATCACCATATTTTAACAAAATTCCCGGCAAGTAAATGTGGTCTGTTTACACTGCATATCTTATACAAAGGGAACATGACAAGTTCAAGGGGTTAATCGTGTATTCCGGGGAGTCAATCAACAAACGTGTACTAAGCATATACCAGGCAATGTGTTGTGTATGTAATAAATGAATTATCAAATTAACTGTTATTGCTAATGATACCAAATTACACCCTCTGTATGCCAGACCATAAAAAAGGTTAAGAGTCACAGCAATAGAGTTGTAACTGCCAAAATCCCCCATAAATGATTATGGCTTTGTTAATTTATTTTTTCTGAAAAATCTTTTTTTGTTGCATTTGTTATAACAAAATGTGATCCCTACCCAGCCAAGTGGTAAAATTTAAGTTAGCACGTCGTGTAATGAAAATGAGTATTAATTTATGAAAAACTCTCATAGCAGATTGATGTTTGTTGTTTAGAATTACAGAGAAATTTCATTACATCAAACAGTGTCTAAAATAAGCATGGATTTTTTTTTTTTTTTTGAGATGGAGTCTCACTCTGTCACCGAGGCAGGAGTACAGTGGCGCGATCTCAGCTCACTGCAACCTCCGCCTCCCCGGTTCAAACGATTCTCCTGCCTCAGTCTCCCAAGTAGTTGGGATTACAGGTGCCTGCCACCACACCTGGCTAATTTTTGTATTTTTAGTAGAGACAGGGTTTCACCATATTGGCCAGGCTGGTCTTGACCTCCTGAACTCAGGTGATCTGCCCACCTCAGCCTCCCAAAGTGATGGGATTACAGGTGTGAGCCACAGCACCCAGCCTCTTTTTTTTTTTTAAGAAAGATTTTTATAGTCTACTTCCTTTAGTGGCATATATCTTAAACCAAATTTAAGTTCAAAGTGAAATTCATAATGCATATTGAAAATTTCACTCATCACAAATTTAGTTATTGTGCTATAACTAAATGGCAAGCAAATCATTAAAAATATATAAAAGAATTAGGAAATAATAGAACTAAAAATGTCTACAGAAATACTTAATTCTTATCTATCTCAGAATTGAACTTGAGCTTTTTCAGCCAGAATATATTACATAAAGCTTTCCCCCAGCTAGGTGCTATGCTTTTAACTGATAGGTGCTCTAAGAAACAATGAATCGTTTTTATTGCAATAGAGTGTTAAATAATTCTATGTTTATATTCTACTCTACTTAAGCAAATATCATTTTAATGACTCTAGTAAATACCTGTAAGAGAGGCCAGGCTCAGTGGATCACACCTGTAATCCTAGCATTTTGGGAGGCTGAGGCGGGAGAATCACTTGAGCCCAGGAATTCAAGACTAGCCTGGGCAACATAGTGAGACCTTATTTCTACAGAAAAAAAAATTATTTAACCAATTAGCTGGGCATAGTGGCATGTACCTGTAGTCCCAGCTACTTATGAGGCTGAGGTAGAAGGATAACCTGAGCCCAGGAGGTTGAGGCTCCATCCAGTAAGCCAAGATTGTGCCACCGCACTCTAGCGTGGGTAACAGCAAGACCCTCTCTCAAAAATAATAACAGCAATTAAGACAGAAAGGCAAAAACAATAAATAATGACTAACAGTAACTGAGACAGCACAATGCCACAAAGCAAATAAGCAACAGAACTAGGATTCCAACACAAGCTGTACCACTTTAAAGTGCATACTCTTCATCACCTATGTGTGCTATTCTGCCTCTTAAAGATATCTCCTGCCATTTTCATACTACAATAAAAATGTTGACAACAATAACAGCAAGATTCCCAAAACTTCCAATTTGAATGAATCGGAGATATAACAAAACACCAATTTTTTTTCTTCTACATAATATCCAAAGAAGCTATAGACACTATGGTTACGATTTAAAGGAAAAATAAAAATGAAGAGGAAAAAAAACAAACTACAAACCTTATCTTACATGTCCCATTCCAAACAAGGTTCTGAGTAGCTCAATGTTGCTTCTGTTTTTATTTACTTCATTTCAAAAACACTGCATTCCCATCAGTGACTGATCCTCAACCTTCTATAGTTTCCAAAAACTTCAGCTTTGATAAAACTCATACTTCCCCACTTTAATACTCCATAAAACACCTAAATGTTCTGAGATAATGCAAATAAAGGAATCTAAACTGTTTATATAAAGTTTATATAAGTCCCAAATTTGACTTATTGTTATAACTTAGTTTGGGAAGTTTCTAATTGAGAAAATTTATAATTCAAATTCATTTTAAATTTGCCATATGAACTTTAAGTACTGAAGTGTCATTCCCATCTACTGAGTGGGTATGAAAAATGTGAACTCATTTCAACATTATTGTAGTCATTATTATTCTATTAATACTCTCAAGCTAATTCTTCTTCCATGAATTTTTCAGGGAGATACGAGTCAGTCACTGACTAAACAGTTATATTACTGGATCATGACATACCTAAACTTAACACTTCATTAAAAGTACTTAAAATTTTTGCTAGCTAAATAGAATCATAAAATTACAAGGCTAAAAGGAACTTAAAAGGTCATTTCTTTACCTCCCTTGCCTTCAAGGATCATACTCATACCACCAAGATTTTTATCTATTTTATAAAGCCCCAGACAACAGAATCCCAAAATCTGCCTTAGAAACCTATGTTAATACTCACTGGAAGTAATTTTACACACACTTAAATTTCTGAAACCAAAAAGGACAGAGTAAAATAGAAACAACATGGGTTTTGAAGGCAAGACCTAAGTTTAATCCCACTTATACCAAAACTACTGGCAAAATGACACTGGGAAAATTACAGTACCACATGAACTCAAAGCCTTATTTCTTCTCCATAAAATGGGGTTATAACTAACTGTTGAAATCTGTTTAAGGATTAAGTTAACAGACACAGTCCCAACTATAGTGCATGATACCAATACCACAGCTGATGCTCAATAATTGCCATTTCCTTCCCTTTTACAATCATTTCCCAGCACTTCGGGTTCTGGTAATGGCGAAGCAGCTTGGTCAGATAAACTTTCCTATAAAATCTGGACAAAAACACCATTTTTGTGCTCTGGAGAGAGACCAAATGCAGGCAGAAGCTGGAAAGAGTTTACCCATGAAAAAAAGAAAGTGTATCTGACAACAGGCACTTGTTTATACCTTTTTGTCTAAGAGCAATTCTCAAACTTTCTGGACTCAGACACCCTTACACTCTTAAAAATTACTGGCTGGGTGCAGTAGCTCATGCCTCTAATCCCAGCACTTTGGGAGGCTGAGGCAGGCAGATCACAAGGTCAAGAGATTGAGACCATTCTGGCCAACATGGTGAAACCTCGTCTCTACTAAAAATACAAAAAAAAAAATTAGCTGGGCATGGTGGTGCACACCTGTAGTCCCAGCTACTCAGGAGGCTGAGGCAGGAGAATCACTTGAACCTGGGAGGCGAAGGTTGCAGTGAGCCGAGAACGCACAACTGCACTCCAGCCTGGTGATAGAGTGAGATTCCATCTCAAAAAAAAAAAAAAAAAAAAAAAAAAAATTAGTGAAGATCCCATTTTAGAAATTTTAAGAGATCCTTTCATAGTTTGAAAGCGTGACGTTTTACGTTTTCACGCATACATATGAGATATGCCTCCCTCAAACATTGTCACAACATTGGTACATTACCATCTGACATGAAAACACAAAAAAATTGAAAAGGAAAAAATTGTAATGTATTAATTCATTACAAATAATGATGAACTTTTAATATTTTAACATATAAATTCTAATGACATTTTCTGGAACAAAAATATTAATGAGAAGAGTAACCCTGTAACCCTGTTCTACCTTTTTGCAAATCTGTTTAATGTATAGTTTTTAAAAAGTTAACTGTATTCTCATATCTGCTTCTGCAATGAATCACTGCAATTCATTGTTCTAGTTGAAGTATATGAAGAAAATTTGGCCTCAAGTACACACGTACCTAACTGGAAAAGGCAGGGACCCTGATCACCCCTTGCAAAGCTCTCAGAGACAGACAACGGTCCTCAGATCACACACTGAGAATTGCTGATCTAAGGGGGCTCTAATCTGTGTACAACTTGGGAAGCAGAAAGATATAGCTTTACTGAATTTAGGTGACACCGGACAAAGTTTGAGGTTGACAGGACAGTTCTAACATTGAGGTGTAAATTCTGGAAGGGAAGAAGCCAAAAGGGGGTAAGTCCCCCAAATTTATATATAAACTGTCCTAAACCTTGGCTATCTGGTAAACCATGCATGTGCAGAGGAGATTCTAGGGTACAATGACAAAGAAAAAGCTGGAAAGAAAAGATTTCAGCTGCTGCCATCACTGAAAAGAGAATGCAGTTTTAATCTAGCCAAGCAAACCACTCGCTAGAACCAAAAAAAAAAAAAATACTCTTCAGAGGAACACAAATGTTACAAATTTTATGAATGAAAATTTATGCTTACATTATAAATAAAATGTAGACTACATTTCATCTCTACATTTCATAATGTAAGCATGAAACTTTAAAATTACTGGATACACATACCAAAAAAAAAAACAAAACAAAACAGGAAAATGTGATCTATACTCAAAAAAAAAACAACATAGTCAACAGAAACCAACCCCAAAAAGCCCTAGTCATGCAACTGGCATTAGACTAGCTATAATAAATACACTCAAGGACTAAAGAAACTATTTTCAAACAAACTTAGAGATAAGTAATCTCAGAGAATTGGAAGTTTTTCATAAGAATCAAATGAAAATTCTAAACATAAAAAGTACAATAACTGAATTGAAAAATACAGCAGGTAGGCTTAACAGCAAGTTGGAAACAAAAGAAGAAAGAATAAATGAACTCGAAATCAAGAAAAATTATCCCACCTAAGGAACAGAGAGAAAAAAGACTAACAGCAGAACCTCAGAGACCTACCTGTGGGTCAGGATCAACAAGTCAAATGTTAAGTATAGCTTAAGTCACAGAAAAAGAGTAGAGAATGGGGCAAAAAAATTTTGAAGATATAATGACCTAACACGCCCCCAATGTGGTGAAAAACAAAAATTTATCCAATATCAATATAAACCCTATGCAGCAAAAATACAAAGAAAACATATCTGTGCACATCACAGTCAGATGGCGCAAATAAAATTTTTTTAAATAAAAAAAAATCTCAAAAGCAGCCAGAGAAAAACAACAAAGTCAAACAAAAATAAGAATATATCTACCTACTCCTTAGAAACTACAGAGAACAGAAGACAATGGAACTACATCTTTATAGAAGTGGAAAAAAATAAGGATCAAGCCAGCACTCTTCAGCAAAACTATCCTTCAAAAATACGGCAAAATCTTTCAGGAAAACAAAAACAAAATTTGTAGCCAGCCAAAAGTATGGCAGTTCCCCAGAAAGTTAAAAATAGCACCATCAAGTAATTCAGCAATTCCACTTCTGGGTATAAACCTGAAAGAACTGAAAGCAGGAACCTGACAGATATTTGTACATTCATGTTCATAGCAGCATTATTTATAATAGCTAAAAGGTAGAAGCGACCCAAGTGTCCATCAACAGATGAATGAACAGATAAACAAAATGTGATATATACATACAATGTTAATATTCAGCATTAAAAACAAAGAAAATCCTGACATGTGCTAATAACCCTGGATGAACCTTGAAGACATTATGCTATGTGAAATAAGCCAGACACACACATAAAGAAACAAATACTGTATGATTCCATTTATATCAGGTACCTAGGATGGTCAAATTCATGGACAGAAAGTAGAAGAGTGGTTACCAGGGGACTGAGGTTGGGGAAAGAGTTCTTGTTTAATCGGTAGTTTCAGTTTGAGCTGATGAAAAAAGTTCTGGATGTGGATGGTAGTAATGATTGCACAATAATGTGAAAGCACTAAATGCCACTAAATTTTACACTTAAAAATTGTTAAAATGGTAAATCTTACATTTTACAACAAAAAAATTGTTTTAGTCAACATAATTTACCATATTCAGAAAATAAAAAAGAAAAACCATATGATTATCTCAATAGATGCTAAGTAAGATTTTACTAACTTGACTACTCATTTACAATAAAAACAAAAAACTTTCAGCAAACTAAGAAAATAATTTACTCAGTCTTACGGACACCTATTAAAAAATCTACAGTTAAGTTTTGAAGCATTGAACATTTCCCCCCACCTCACATTTAAAGAGGGCAAGGATGTCTACTTGCAGCAGTTCTACTCAACATGTCACTGAAGGTCTGCGATAGTACAATAACAGTAATAAAGGTATAAAAATTGGAAAGAAAGTAAAACTGTCCCTATTTGTGTGCAACATAATTATTAATGTAGAAAAATGCAGAAGAATTACATGATTACGATTAATAAGTGCGTTTAGCCAGGTGTTATGACATCAAAGTTAACATACAAAATTTTACTGTGTATCTGTGTACTAGCAATGAACAACTGGAAAACAAAACTAAAAAACAATTCCATTTATTTTTGCATCATACAACATAAAATCCTTAGTAATAAATTTAACAAAGGATATACAAGACCTCTATCAAAACTACAAAACGTTGCTGAGGAAAATTAAAGATGATCTAAATAAATGGAGAGATGTGCCATGCTCATGACTAGAACTTTCACGACTGTTAAAATGTCTCCAAAGTGAATTACAAATTCAACACAACCCCAATTACAGTCTCAGCATAATCATACTCCTTTTTATAGTAATTAGCAAGCCTATTCTAAAATTCATAATTGAAACACAAAAGATCTAAAATCTTGGGAAAACAACAAAGATGGAGAATTTACATTAACATCAGAATTTACTAAAAAGCCATTCAATGGTTCTCAGCTGGGGCCAATTTTGCCCCTCAGCGGGCATTTGGCAATATCTGGATACAATTTTGGTTGTCACAACTGGAAACATGTTACTGGCATCTAGCAGGTAGAAACCAAAGATACCATTAAATATTTGACAATGCATAAGACAGCCTCACAACAATGTGGCCCAAAATGTCAACAGTGCCAAGGTTGGGAAACCCGAAACTACAGTAATCAAGACAATATACGACAGGCGCAGTGCCTCATGCCTGTAATCCCAGCACTTTGGGAAGCCAAGGCGGGCGGATCAGCTGAGGTCGAGAGTTCAAGACCAGCCTGGCCAACATGATGGCAGGAGGCTGCAGTGAGCCAAGATCAAGCACTCCAGCCTGGGTGACAGAGTGAGACTCTGTCTCAAAAAAAAAAAAAAAAAAAAGACAATATGGTATTGACATAAGGATAGTCAAATAGATTAATGAAACAGAATACAGACTCCAGAAGTAGACCACTTAGGTCAACTACTCAATAAAGGTGACAAAGCAACTCAATGGAAAAAGTGTTTTCCAAAGGAGGTTTTAGAACAACAGGATATCCATACACAAAAAAAAAAGGAAGAAGAAACTTGATTCCTACTTCCCTCTATATAGTAGCTCAAAATAAATCATAGACCTTAACAAAAGTTAAATGATAAATTGGTAAAGCCTCTAGAAAAATGCATTAAAAACATCTTCACAACCTAGCAAAACTACTGAGAAAAGACTTAAAAGCAGAATATATATATACAAAAAAAAAAAAAAACACTAAAAGAACTCCTACAACTCAATAAAAACAAAATCCAACTTTTAAAATGGATAAAGAACTTGAAAAGACATTTCACAAAGGAAGATAAACAAATGGCTAATAAGCGCATGAAAATTCAAAGTGGTCAAAATTAATATCATCACAGAAATACAGACTAAAACCAAAATGAGAAATATAAATTAAAAGCACAAACTACATACCCATTAAGATGACTAAAATATACAAGACTGCAAACAACTGATTGTTGGTGAGAATGTAGAGCAACACAACCTCCCATGTATTGATGGTGGGCAGGTAAAACAGTACAAAAAGCTCTAGTTGTTTCTTATAAAGTTACACCTATCCTATTACCCAGTGATTCCAATCCTAGGTATTTACTCAAGAGAAATAAAAACATATGTCCACAAAAGGCCTCATACAATAATGTTCTGCTTTATTCCTAATAGTACGTATGTGGACAAGTGAAAGAAACCATGTATATTCATCAAACAGACCACTTACTACACAGCAATAAAGACAAATGAAATTCTGGTATGTACAACAACCTAGATGAATCTCAAAAACATTATGGTGAGTAAAGTATGTCAGGGACATTTATGGTCACCTAAATGTAAAATTCTGGAGCAGGTGACAGTAATTTATGTTTATTTAAAAAAAAAAAAAAAAAAAAAAGGCTGGGCCCGGTGGTTCACACTTGTAATCCCAGCACTTTGGGAGGCCCAGGCAAGCAGATTGCTTTAGGCCAGGAATTGGAGACCAGCCTGGCCAACATGGTGAAAATACAAAATACTAGAAACACAAAAATAGCCAGGCAAGGTGGCATATGCCTGTAGTCTCAGCTTCTTGGGAGGCTAAGATATGTGAATTGCTTGAACCCGGGAGGCAGAGGTTGCAATGAGCCAAGATCACACCAATACACTCTAGCCTGGGCGACAGAGCAAGACTCTGTCTCAAATAATAATAATAGCAGATGACTGGAGGGCATGGGAATTAACTAGAAAGGGTCACTAAGGATCTTCCTGGGGTAACAGAGATGACCTCTATCTTGATAGGAGTATAAGTTATACCCATCTGAACATTTGTCAAAATCAAGCAGTTGGCCAGGCGCGGTGGCTCACACCTGTAATTCCAGCACTTTGGGAGGCTGAGGTGGGCAGATCACAAGGTCAGCAGATCGAGACCATCCTAGCTAACACGGTGAAACCCCGTCTGTACTAAAAAATACAAAAAATTAGCCAGGCATGGTGGCGGGTGACTGTAGTCGCAGCTACTTGGGAGGCTGAGGCAGGAGAATCTCTTGAACCCGGGAGGCAGAGGTTGTGGTGAGCTGAGATCACGTCACTGCACTTCAGCCTGGGCGACAGAGCGAGACTTGGTCTCAAAAAAAAAAAAAAAAAAAAAACCAAGCAGTTAAGTTTTGTCCATTACAATGTATATAAATCTTACCCAAAAAAAACTATTAAAAAAATCTAGTGGAGGTAGGGGAGTAAACAGAGGTACCACTCAAACAAGAAATGGCAAAGTATTAATTGTTGACATTAAGTGATGGGTACATGGGAGTTCATTATACTATTCTGTTTACTTCATATATGTTTGAAATTTTCCATAATAACGGTTTTTAATAAAATAATTTCCCTTAATTCCCCCTCAGTGGAGGAAGAAAATTAATAATCACTGTCCTTCATACAAATTAAAATCTTCAAAGGAAGTCTCTAAACTTTGTTTTCTACACCAAACAATCCCTGTCCTCTACACTTTCTTCATATTCATCATAGTTACAGCTCACCTTGAAATCTGCCCATATTTTCTGTATCTTATTTATGTACTACTATCTAGTAGGGAGAAACAGACTGGAGCTACCACTTCATTAGCCTCTACTACATGCCTGGCAGTGTGCTACCTACTTTAAATGACTGCCCACTTAAATCCCAAAACTGAATTTAGCATCTAAAACTTTAACCCTTAGAGTGACTTTAGTTAACGCTAATTGACTGTACATTTCAAAATAGCTAAGAGAGTAACTTGTACGTTCGTAGCATAAAGATAAATATTTAAGGGTTCCCAAGTACCCTGATTTGATTGTATGCATGTATCAAATTATCACATGTACCCCAAAATATGTACACCTATCATATATCAATTTAAAAAATAATAAAATAAAATTTTAGTGTTTCTTTACTGATCACCCTCACCAGAATTTATGTTCAATGGCAACACTGATCTTATCTTGTTCATAATGTCTTCATATCAGGCACATAGCAGGTACTCAGTAAATACATGTAAATCAAAGAATGAAAAAATATCAGAGCTCGTAAGTACCCGGTTTAGCTCTCTTCTTAGTAGTGTAAATCATTTCCTATTCTAGCTATATCCAGCTTATTTTGCCCTTAATCTTATTGGCATCTATATCAATTGTTATGTATTTGTTTCAAGTGGAGTAGAATGACCCGTGTTTGAAAGCGTCACATTTTCTTTATTGACACATGTAGTGTAGTAAATCAATGTATATATTGCCAAGAGTCTTTGAATGATGTATTTTTTATATGTGGTCTTACTTTTTCTGTTCATATTGATATAAATAAGGAGATTTTTTTTTCCTTAAGAGACAGGGTCTCACTATGTTGCCTGGCTTCCTAATGCATTTTGACAGTCTCTTTTTTGATAGTATCACCATCAAAGAGCTGAAAAACCCTAGCAAATATTGAGAACTCAAAGTTCCTAACACAGGGTAAATTATAATTAAATTACTATTGAATTAATAATTACTGAGTTAATAAGTTATCACTGAGTTAGTAATATTGAGTTGTAATAAAACCAACCATAAGTTTTATTTCAAAAGAATTTATCTAACAAACTAAGCATCTACATAAACTTAAAATCAAATTATTAGATCCCTTCACAGTGAATCCAGGTTTGTTCTCAGAGTACATTCTTCAGTAAACATTTGGGGTGTGGTTTCTGAATAAAATTACCAATGCTTTAGATTAGAATTTGATTTCTACCTCAATTTCAAAGAGTAATTTTTTCATTCTTAAATAAAATCCTTAAAACATCCATAAGTTAAAAAGTTTAAAAGGGAAGGGGGATGTTATTAGTGATATTATAAAATACAAAAACTGAGTGAAATAGTTGTTAACTACAGTAAGTCAATGGTAAGTACCAGAATTTTCCTCATTAGTAAGCAAAATACACTACCAAAGAAGCTGGTCACTGCAATGTTTCTCTGACCAAATAAAAAACTTTTAAAAACATGTTTTAACATTCCAAGGGAAAAGGCAAAAGAGAAGCAAACTTCACTCACAAAGAATGACTCACAAAGAATAACATTATATATATATATACACACACATATATATAACTTTATTAAACATTTCACAAATGTCTTACACATATCATTTGCCACAGATTTAAATCCAAATTCTTCCAAATGCCATTTGATGTTTATAGATTATACATAACTTTAAAAAACATGTAATTCAAATGTGCCAAATGCAGCAAAGGGCTGGAAAATAGAGGTTTCAAAGTAAATAGTCATTTAGAGACACCAGCAAATAGATCTGACCTTTTCAAGTGGCTTTCCCAAAGAGTTTCCAATCAGTTTCCAGTCATTCAAGACTTCTTCAACTTTGGAAATAAACCTAGGAAGTAGGCAGAAAGCTTCTAAATACAACAGCACACATTTTTTCCTATTATTATATAATTTCTTTAAAAAGGTATTTTTTATATTTTAACAATTTGACCAAAGAGGACTCAGTACATTTAGAATTGCTAGCTTAATTTATGGATACGGGGTAAGAGAAATAATCTTCTTTCATTCAAGAATTCTTAGGTTTTGATTCATTTATATCTATTGCTTACCCAACAAAAGCATTCTGCCTTCTACAAAATGTAAATTAAGAATTAATGAATCTCTAATAAAACGAATAAAACAAATTTGGGGCACAAATAAAAACTGACAGACTAAAATGATACTATTAAAGATAATTATGGGCTGGGTGCAGTGGCTCATGCCTGTAATTCCAGCCCTTTGAATTCCCAACCCTGAGGTTGGGAGTTCAAGACCAGCCCAGCACAAATACAAAAAAAATTAGCCCGGTGTGGTGGCACACATCTGTAATCCCAGCTACACAGGAGGCTGAGGCACGAAAATCACATAGAAACAGATGTTGCAGTGAGCAGAGATCGCGCCACTGCACGCCAGCCTGGGCAACAGAGCGAGATTCCATCTCAAAAATAAATAAATAAATAAAATTATGAAACCAATAATCTCTCTCCTACCCACAATAACTGACCCATTTAAATAAACTTTTCTTTTAAATATATTAGGAATTCCCTGATCTACCCCTCCTCCCAACAAAAAAAAGAAAATATTATTTGGGAACTTGGCTCATGAAACTAAAACAAGTTTTAATGGACAGCTGACAAGAAATTGCAAGTAAATATGTCAACTTGAAGGATAAGTGACAGGTCTTAAAACTAGTCACCAATCTTTAAATCCAATGATCAAGAAGGCCTATTAAAAAGAGAACTGAATTTTGACTAGCAACATGCTCAACATCAGTAAATAAAAACTGTAAAGTCTCAGTCAAAGACACTTTCCGAAGAATTGTTATTACTCTAAGAAGTTGACTTCTTATATAAGCTAAGTATGATGCAATCTAACAGCAACATTGCTCTCTAAACACCTGGAAGTACTGCTAGAGTACTAGAGTTAATTCTAGTCAAACTGTACGAAAAGGCAACAGATTTTTTCCTTCAGTGACATTATGAACTAATATGAACTAATAATTATGTTTTAAGATAGTAATAATAAATCTATGATTCATCTGAGGCTTCTTACTAATTCCTCTTTAAAATTAAATGCAGTATCAATTCATACACTAATTCATGGGGGAGGTCAGTCAAATGACAATTACTAGGTTTGAAAATGAGTGCTCTAGAAACAAGTTTACAAGTTTACCAAAAAGAAAAAATTTAAATATATCCATAGGCAAGCAAAAATTTGCATGAAATGTATACTACATTTACGAAGGTAAAAAAACTGGAAGTTACCTTAATGCCCAACTGCAGGAAATACTTGTAAATTAATGGTATATTCATCCACTCAGAGGACTAATATGCACCCAATAAAAATCATGTCAATCAAAAGAAAATATACAAAGGCCAGGCACAGCGGCTCACGCCTGTAATCCCAGCACTTTGGGAGGCTGAGGCGGGTGGATCACGAGGTCAGGAGTTCAAGACCAGTTTGTCCAAGATGGTGAAACCCGTCTCTACTAAAAATACAACAAAAATTAGCCAGGCGTGGTGGCAGGCACCTGTAATCCCAGCTACTCAGGAAGCTGATGCAGGAGAACTGGTTGAACCCAGGTGGCAGAGGGTGCAGTGAGCCAAGACTGCACCACTGCACCCCAGCCTGAGCAACAGAGTGAGACTCTGTCTCAAAAAAAATAAAATAAAATAAAAAAGAAAAAGAAATATAAATATTTGATCCAAAAAAGTTTTTAACACACGTTAGAAGGAAATATGTCAAAAAATTAACAGCAGTTATTTCCTGGTGTTAAATTTACAGGTGATTTTTATTTTTTATTCTACTATAAGGTATTACTGTTATAGTTAAAACTATTTAAAATATAGTTTTTACAGTAAAAGAAGAAATGTCTTTTTTTTTTTTTTTTTTTTTGAGACAGGGTCTCAACTCTGTCACCCAGGCTGGAATGCAGTGGTGTAATCACGGCTCACTGCAGTTTTGTTCTCCAGGACTCAAGCAATCCTCCCATCTCAGCCTCCTGACTAGCTGGGACTACAGGTGCACATCACCACACCCAGCTAGCTTTTGTATTTTTAGTAGAGACAAGGTTTCACCATGCTGCCCCAGCTCCTCTTGAACTCCTGAGCTCAAGTGATCTGCCTGCCTCAGCCTCTCTAAGTGCTGGGATTACAGGCATGAGCCACTATGCCCAGCCGGGAATGTCTTAAAATACTTATTGTATGAATAATGAAGGACTTTATCCTACAAGTATTGAGATTTGACTAGAAAAACTAAGTAATTTTTTCCTTAAAAGCTCTCAGGAAATGAAGGGTCATTTCCTGATTCCTTATTCTATGTTAGGTCCGTCTGTTATAGGCTCTTATAAGACCAGGTTTCTTTCCCTTTCTAGCTCTTACATAAACTCATAATTACAGACTTGTATTACTTGATTTCTGTCTGTAATGCACTAGACTGCACATTTAGTAAGAGCAGAAACTGTACCTGTTTTACTAACCACCACATCCCTAAATCTGTAATGTGCACTGTGCTTGACATATGGGGATTCAATAAATATTCTGTCAATGAACAAATGATAAAAAGAGTTATGGGCTTCTATACAGTTCTCTCAATAAATTATCTATACAGTTCATAACATATTGTACTCACAAGATCTTTCATTTAAAATTAAACTCAAGGTTTGAGACTTCAAAGTCTTAACATTTTTTCTCATGAATTGTAAAATGCACTCTACAGTGTAAAAGCCAAAAACCAAATTTTATACTTTGCAATAGTTCTTATAACTGTTAATAATTATTTCCATATGCAAAGCTAAAGGACTTAATATTCCATTTCAGGATAATTTTAACAGGGGAAAGTGGTCATTTTTCCATTCAAAACTCTGATGTTTCCCTACCCCACCCTGCAAGATTTGAATTACATTTTTCTAACTACCTTCAAGACATCAAATTATTTCAAAATCAACAGGTTCAAATCTTCTCACTTTGATACTTCCTTATATTCATTCTTACAGGCAAAAAACTACAGTTCACATTTGATTTTTCCCACTCTTAACGTATCATCAAGCTTATTACCTAAATCTTCTCTGAAATATGTTACAATCCTCCCTTCTAGGTTCCCTTTCTATTCCAGTCCACAAATCACCATCCTAATTATGAATCAAGTTAAGTCTCCCACCATTATTCTACATCATGTCCTAAAACCACTCTCATCATATCACCTGGCCACTCTAAAACCAAGGGTCTCTCACTACTGTCTTAAGCAGTGGTTCTTTCTAAGTGTGGTCTCCTGACCAGCAGCATCTGAATTACCTGAGACCGTGTTACAGAAGCAAAATTTTCAGTCCCACCTCAGACCTACAGAATCAGAAACTCTGAGGATGGGGCCCAGCAATCTACGACGCTGATGTACATTAAAGTATGAGGATCACTGGTCATAGGAATACTGAATCTGGATTCCTGTATTTAGTTTGGGAAGATGTCCATAACCCAATCCCGTCTTCCTCGTTAACCTTATTTATTTCCCTTCAATAGACAGTCTTCACTCTAGTGAAGATATATCTTCATTCAGTCCCTTCAAAGATTCATTCTCACCCATGTCTCTACCCATGTCAGTCCATTCTCATGTTTAACCAACCACTTCCCACTTTCAAGGCCCAGCTCATTTCCTATCTTTTCTATGAAAATATCTCCAACTATTGTAGTCCACAATATCACCCCTATTTAAATAATAATTATTTTAATTATTATTTTTATAAGTAGTACCAATTGGCTTACTTTTTAACTATTTGCTGTTTGTTGTTTTTTAAAAATATATGGGTCAAGTTTCTGCTTTTCCCTTTGTATATAGCTCTGGACACCCAGTACCTACTCAATGAAGTCTTGCCAGTGTGGTTGTCTTACTGACACTTTTATGAAGGGTACCACAGGTCTAACTATTATTCCAACAAGGACCTTTTATATTTTCCTGTGCCACCTAATGACACGACATCCACAAATTTCCTCTCTCAACCAGAAAGATTATAAAATGTTGTAACAGCGTAAACACTGACTTCACCCAGAAAACTGAAGGGTTTCTGTGACACTTAACAGAAACCTTCTCGATCTAAGCTATCACTCCTCCACAAACTTGGCTTTCAACTAATTTCACTAATAGAACAGTTTCACCCAGACAGCTGTTCATCTGAGTTTGACAGGCACAGGAAGCCTGGGCACAGTACCCACCTTAATGTAACAACTTGAATCAAAGCATTCCAAAACCATATACAGACTTTTTTAAAAGGTTACTCTAAAATACAGGATGGGCGGAGGCTCACGCCTGTCATCTCAGCACTTTGGGCGGCCGAGGCTTGAGCCCAGGAGTTCAAGACTAGCCTGGACAACACAGTGAGATCTTTAAAAAATCAGTTGGGCGTGATAGCGCGTGCCTGTGGTCCCAGCTCCTCCAGAGGCTAAAGCGGGAGCTTCACTTGAGCCTAGGAGTTCGAGGCCGCAGTGAGCTATGACCTCGCCATTGCACTCCAGCCTGGGCGGACAGACTGAGACTCTGTCTCCAAAAATAAATAAAAATAAAAAAATTAAAGACAGCATGGAGATGGTGGGAGTGTGACAGATGGCCAACCACCAATACTCTGAAGAAAGACTTCCTCCTGAAAAGGGTATACCAACGTACACGGGATGAGGTGCGGGACGCACCTGCCAAGTTTACTGCTTACGATAATGAGTTAAACGGTAATGAAAACCGGAACGGTTGTTGCAGTCTCGGAAATTGTTCTTGCGAGTGGGTAACCAGAAAACCAAAGTCTAAGGGAAGCGGTCTGACAGGAGAGAAAACAAAACTTTCTGAGAGCCTGAGCCCCAAGGATTGGCTGACGGGGGCGGGCCGGGTCTTGCCAGACGCGAGACGCAGAAGAGGCTTGCGGTTGACCAAAGAAGACAGGGTGAGGAGACCCAGGACCCAAGGTATTACCGTTCCCGCACAAGTGGCGTCACTTGTGGTGTGTCTGGGGTCAGGGAAGCGGCTAGGGGACGCCAGGGCCCATGGGAGCTGGTAACCAAAAATGCGATTCACTCACCTTTCCCATTCCGAGGCAGTGGTGAAGTCCGTGATCTCAAATACCTCGGATTCGGGCTGCGGGAAGGGGAATGAGAGAAAAAGAAATTAAGCCCCAAGGCGAAGACATGGAGGAACGAATTTAGATAGTGACAAGGATTAAGTAAGGAGCAAAGAAATCACCTCATTGTCGGCAGCCATCTTGAGCAGCTCCGGGCCGGGCGCTAAGGCTGCCGGGAAGAAGAGCGGAAGAGATCGGGGCGCGTCCCCGCCCCCGGAGCCCCCGCCCCCTGTTCATGAGTCTTGCCCTGGTAAGTAGGAGTGCTGCTTCTTCGCCCGGGTCTGGAAGTCTTTAGTCCGCCCTCAGCTGGTTAATAAAACTCCGCCCTAGCTGGTTTAATAAAACTTGAAAATTTCCTGTAATGAATACAGAAAGGGAACAGAAGCCAAGGTGGTAGGACAAGACTGTAAACTCATGTGGATAAGATTGTATTAAAAAACCTGAAGCATGTTGGGTTTGTTTTCATTCAACCCCTATTTGTAGTTAGTACCAATTAGCTTACACTTTAACTATTGGGTTTCTTTTCATTCACCCTCTATTTATTGATTGGAAGGCACTGAACTAGGTGCTGTAATACCACTTCTACCCTCTGCCCCTGACCCTGCAAGAACTTGCTCAGTTGATTGTCCTGAAATAAAATCATACTAGTTACCTGGTTTCTGGGAAGAGCAACATGGTGTTCAACAAACACTTCATTTTTTTTTTTTTTTTTTTTTTTTGAGACGGAGTCTTGCTCTGTCACCCAGGCTGGAGTGCAGTGGCGCGATCTTGGCTCACTGCAAGCTCCGCTTCCCGGGTTCACACCCTTCTCCTGCCTCAGCCTCCCGAGTAGCCGGGACCACAGGCGCCCGCCACCACGCCCGGCTAATTTTTTGTATTTTTAGTAGAGATGGGGTTTCATCGTGTTAGCCAGGATGGTTTCGATCTTCTGACCTAGTGATCCGCCCACCTCGGCCTACCAAAGTGCTGGGATTACAGACGCTCCATATTTTAGGTTGTTGAAGAACCGAAGGGGTGTCAGCTAGCAGTTTTAAGAATTCTCTTACTGAAATATGTACAAATGAAATGCTGCCACATCTGGGGTTTGCCTCAAAGTAATGGGAAGGAGAAAAGAGTAAGGATAGGAGTGAAATAAAAGTTATGAGAGGATAATTGTTTAAACCAGTGATATACTATTTCCTCTTCTTTTGTTTAGGTTTGAATGTTTACATAATTAAAAGTTTTTAAAAATGTAATCTCATTTAATGAGTTTTGCAACCCACAGAGGGCATTTGGAGATGGGGAACTGGGAGATGCAGCCTCAGTGATAAAAATTATTATTGGCCGGGCGTGGTGGCTCACGCCTGTAATCCCAGAACTTTGGGAGGGTGAGGCGGGTGGATCACAAGGTCAAGAGATCAAGACCATCCTGGCCAACATGGGGAAACCCCACCTCAACTCAAAATACAAAAATTAGCCGGGCGTGGTGGCAGCCGGGTGTGGTGGCACACACCTGTAGTCCCAGCTACTTGGGAGGCTGAGGCAGGAGAATCACTTGAACCCAGGAGACGGAGGTTGCGGTGAGCCAAGATCGCACCATTGCATTCCAACCTGGTGACAGAGCGAGACTCCGTCTCAAAAAACTATATTATTATTATTTATTAATGTATTTTTTTTTGAGATGGAGTTTCGCTCTTGTTGCCCAGGCTGGAGTGCAATGGCACGATCTCAGCTCACCAAACCTCCGCCTCCCAGGTTCAAGCAATTCTCCTGCCTCAGCCTCCCGAGTAGCTGGGATTATAGGCATGCACCACCAAGCCCGGCTAATTTTGTATTTTTAGTAGAGACGGGGTTTCTCCATGTTGAGGCTGTTCTCAAGCTCCTGACCTCAGGTGATCCACCCGCCTCGGCCTCCCAAAGTTCTGGGATTACAGATGTGAGCCACTGCGCCTGGCCTGTATTTATTTTTTGAGATGGAGTCTCACTCTGTTGCCCAGGCTGAAGTACAGGGCACAATCTCCGCTCACTACATACAACCTAGGCTTCCCATACTCAAGCGATCCTCCCGCCTCAGCCTGCTGACTAGCTGAGACCGCAGACTCAAGCCATCATGCCTGGCTAGTATTTTGTATTTTTGGTAGAGACGGGGTTTCACCATGCTGCCCAGGCTGGTCTTGAACTTCTGAGCTCAAGTGATCACCTGCCTCAGCCTCCCAAAGTGCTGGGATTATAGGTGTGAGCCACCACACCGAGCCAAAAATTATTAATCTTAAAATAAGAATGAAAGATATCAAAAATTTAGTGATGTAAATAGACCAGATGAGGAAACTAAAGGTCAGAAGAATTTTGACAACAGGTTGTTACTGCCAGTGCCAAGCCTTGAACTCCTGTCTCTTGATGATCCTTGTGGTTTCTATCCACTACACTAGTGAGGAAGTGTGGGTTACTACTGCAGCAATCTTTCCCAAAACATCTCAACTTGCACCTTCACTCATTTACAGGCATTCATTAAACACCCACTACAAGCCAATCACTATGCTAGGCTCCAGGGATATGAAAATGTATTGTAGGTACAGAGTTTGGCTTCGAAGAACTCAGGGTCTTGTAGAGAAACTGGAACTTTGCTGCATGAGCAGAGAGAAGAGGTGCCACATAGGTCAACATGGCTATTAGCAATGTGGAGGCCAGTGGTAACCTTGACAAGAAGAATCTTGGAGGAGAGCTGAAGGATAAGATAGAGGCAGCTGGGCACGGTGGCTCACGCCTGTAATCCCAGCACTTTGGGAGGCCGAGGCGGGCGGATCACGAGGTCAGGAGATCGAGACCATCCTGGATAACACGGTGAAACCCCGTCTCTACTAAAAATACAAAAAATTAACGGGGCGCGGTGGCGGGCGCCTGTAGTCCCAGCTACTCGGAGGCTGAGGCATGAGAATGGCGTGAACCCGGGAGGCGGAGCTTGCAGTAAGCCGAGATCGCGCCACCGCACTCCAGTCTGGGCGACAGAGCAAGACTCCGTCTCAAAAAAAAAAAAAAAAAAGATAGAGGCAAGAGAGTTAGGGGTGGGGAAGGCTTCTAAGCAGAGGAAATAACTTATCCAGAGACTCAAAGGTAGAAAAGTCTGATTCATTTAATGAACTGAAGGAGTGTCTTGCACCTAGAACACAGTGTTTGTGATAAAGTTGAAGAGATTGGCATGAGCCAGATCATACAGGGCTTTCTACACCAGGGTTGGACTTTATTTTAAGTACAATGGAAGTCACTGAAGTGTTTTAAGCAAGAGAGCTATGTGATCCAATTCACGTTTTGCAAATGTCTGAATGCTACATGAAGAATACATGGGAGGGGGCAAAAGAAGAAGAAGGAATAGCTGGAGACTATTAAAACATCCAGTGACAGAGGGTGGAGAAGCTTTGACTAGAGTAGTCAACAGGCAAAGCGAACTAATTTGATATGTATTTTGGAGATAGGTCAGACAGGACTTGCTACTGTATTGAATTCAGGGATAAGGGAAAGGTAAGAATCAAGGATAATTTTCAGATATCTGGCGTAAGCAACTGTGTGAGGATGGTGCCATTTCCTGAGATGGGGAAAAGTGGAAGGAGCAAGAAAACAAGAGTTGAGTTTGGCAGATGTTAAGTTTGACAAGCTTGTAAGATAGTTTAGGGGAGATGTCAAGGAGAAAATTGAGTGTAGTAATAGGACTCAGAGGCAGGACCTGGGGTTGAGATGGCATTTTAAATCACAAGCCTAGGTGAGGTGATTCCAGAAAAGAATATAGAAAAAGAAGAAATGGCACCTCATATAAAGCCCTGAAGAAATTTTATATTTAGACAATAGATAGAAGAAAAATATCAAGCAAAGAGAGAGGGAGGAAAGAAGTGGCTAGAGAAATAGAAGGCAAACAAAGAAAGAGTGATGGTGTAGAACCCAAGGATGGAAACTGTTTCGAAAGGTAAATATGGACTGCTGCTGAAAAAGCAAGTAAGAGAGGAATGTGGAGTCTAGGATGATTGGTTTTTTGTGTGTTTGTTGCGGGGGGGGTTTGTTTGTTTGCCTTTAGAACAGAGAATAGCAGACCTGTTGATATGGTGGTGGAAATACTCTAGGAGAGAGAGAGATTGATGGCGAAGAGGAAATGGGAGAGCTGAAGGAAACAATTCCTAATAAGGTGAGAGGAAAGGAAATCCACAGAGCTTGTAGTCACACAGCTCCAAGGGACACTACTCACATTGTGTTCTGAAGTCTTGCTTCAGGAAGTGCCACCTGCAGAGAACTCCTTGTGAATCATACCCCTTGGAGTTGTGCATCCGGGCAGTGGAGGAATTCAGAGCCCACATAGCAGGAGGGAATGAAGCATATGTGGTGAGGTTGGCCTTTTTTGGGAAGAGAAGGAAAGGAAAAGATGGGTACAGACATAGGGAGATTTATGCATATAAAAGGAAAAGAGTTTCTTGTTCACTTACGTGTTAAGATTCTCACCAAGTGAAGAAAGTTCTTGGGTTTTAAGATCAGGTAGATCTGGGTTCAGTCATTTATTAACTATATGACTTTGGGAAAATTACTTAACTCCTCTGAACCTGTTTCTCCAATAGTAAAATGGGACTTGTAATACCTATTTCTACATACGATTTTGGCCAAAATTAAGTTCTATGTTCATATGTAAAATGGTCAGCACAATGTCCTGGCATGTAACAGATGATCAATTATCATAGTCATATTTGTAATGAATGTACCAGGAAAACCAGGAAGTGCTACTCAACGTGTAAGGCATTACTGTTTTTCCTTCCAGCTTAGCCATGAAGAAGTTTCAATACATAAAAAAGTCAGAAACTAAAAAAATCACAAGGGAGGAGCCAAGATGGCCGAATAGGAACAGCTCCGGTCTACAGCTCCCAGCGCGAGCGACGCAGAAGACGGGTGATTTCTGCATTTCCATCAGAGGTAACGTGTTCATCTCACTAGGGAGTGCCAGACAGTGGGCGCAGGTCAGTGGGTGAGCGCACCGTGCGCCAGCCGAAGCAGGGGCGAGGCATTGCCTCACTCGGGAAGCGCAAGGGGTCAGGGAGTTCCCCTTCCAGGGGTGACAGACGGCACCTGGAAAATCGGGCCACTCCCACCCGAATACTGTGCTTTTCCGACGGGCTTAGGAAACGGGGCACCAGGAGAGTATAGCCCGCACCTGGCTCAGAGGGTCCTACGCCCACGGAGTCTCGCTGATTGCTAGCACAGCAGTCTGAGATCAAACAGCAAGTCCGCAGCGAGGCTGGGGGAGGGGCGCCCGCCATTGCCCAGGCTCGCTTAGGTAAACAAAGCAGCCTGGAAGCTTGAACTGGGTGGAGCCCACCACAGCTCAGGGAGGCCTGCCTGCCTCTGTAGGCTCCACCTCTGGGGGCAGGACACAGACAAACAAAAAGACAGCAGTAACCTCTGCAGACTTAAATGTCCCTGTCTGACAGCTGTGAGGAGAGCAGTGGTTCTCCCAGCACGCAGCTGGAGATCTGAGAACGGGCTGACTGCCTCCTCAAGTGGGTCCCTGACCCCTGACCCCTGAGCAGCCTAACTGGGAGGCACCCCCCAGCAGGGGCAGACTGACACCTCACACGACCGGCCAGGTACTCCAACAGACCTGCAGCTGAGGGTTCTGTCTGTTAGAAGGAAAACTAACAGAAAGGACATCCACACCAAAAACCCATCTGTACATCACCATCATCAAAGACCAAAAGTAGATAAAACCACAAAGATGGGGAAAAAACAGAGCAGAAAAACTGGAAACTCTAAAAACCAGAGTACCTCTCCTCCTCCAAAGGAACGCAGTTCCTCACCAGCAACGGAACAAAGCTGGACGGAGAATGACTTTGACGAGCTGAGAGAAGAAGGCTTCAGACGATCAAATTACTCCGAGCTACGGGAGGATATTCAAACCAAAGGCAAAGAAGTTGAAAACTTTGAAAAAAATTTAGAAGAATGTATAACTAGAATAACCAATACAGAGAAGTGCTTAAAGGAGCTGATGGAGCTGAAAACCAAGGCTCGAGAACTACGTGAAGAATGCAGAAGCCTCAGGAGCCGATGCGATCAAATGGAAGAAAGGGTATCAGCCCTGGAAGATGAAATGAATGAAATGAAGCGAGAAGGGAAGTTTAGAGAAAAAAGAATAAAAAGAAACGAGCAAAGCCTCCAAGAAATGTGGGACTATGTGAAAAGACCAAATCTACGTCTGATTGGTGTACCTGAAAGTGACGGGGAGAATGGAAACAAGTTGGAAAACACTCTGCAGGATATTATCCAGGAGAACTTCCCCAATCTAGCAAGGCAGGCCAACATTCAGATTCAGGAAATACAGAGAACGCCACAAAGATACTCCTCGAGAAGAGCAACTCCAAGACACATAATTGTCAGATTCACCAAAGTTGAAATGAAGGAAAAAATGTTAAGGGCAGCCAGAGAGAAAGGTCGGGTTACCATCAAAGGGAAGCCCATCAGACTAACAGCGGATCTCTCGGCAGAAACCCTACAAGCCAGAAGAGAGTGGGGGCCAATATTCAACATTCTTAAAGAAAAGAATTTTCAACCCAGAATTTCATATCCTGCCAAACTAAGCTTCATAAGTGAAGGAGAAATAAAATACTTTACAGACAAGCAAATGCTGAGAGATTTTGTCACAACCAGGCCTGCCCTAAAAGAGCTCCTGAAGGAAGCGCTAAACATGGAAAGGCACAACCGGTACCAGCCACTGCAAAATCATACCGAAATGTAAAGAACATCGAGACTAGGAAGAGACTGCATCAACTAACGAGCAAAATATCCAGCTAACATCATAATGACAGGATCAAATTCACACATAACAATATTAACTTTAAATGTAAATGGACTAAATGCTCCAATTAAAAGACACAGACTGGCAAACTGGATAAAGACTCAAGACCCATCAGTGTGCTGTATTCAGGAAACCCATCTCACGTGCAGAGACACACATAGGCTCAAAATAAAAGGATGGAGGAAGACCTACCAAGCAAATGGAAAACAAAAAAAGGCAGGGGTTGCAATCCTAGTCTCTGATAAAACAGACTTTAAACCAACAAAGATCAAAAGAGACAAAGAAGGCCATTACATAATGGTAAAGGGATTAATTCAACAAGAAGAGCTAACTATCCTAAATATATATGCACCCAATACAGGAGCACCCAGATTCATAAAGCAAGTCCTGAGTGACCTACAAAGAGACTTAGACTCCCACACATTAATAATGGGAGACTTTAACACTCCACTATCAACATTAGACAGATCAACGAGACAGAAAGTCAACAAGGATACCCAGGAATTGAACTCAGCTCTGCACCAAGCGGACCTAATAGACATCTACAGAACTCTCCACCCCAAATCAACAGAATATACATTTTTTTCAGCACCACACCACACCTATTCCAAAATTGACCATATACTTGGAAGTAAAGCTCTCCTCAATAAATGTAAAAGAACAGAAATTGTAACAAACTGTCTCTCAGATCACAGTGCAATCAAGCTAGAACTCAGGATTAAGAATCTCACTCAAAACTGCTCAACTACGTGGAAACTGAACAACCTGCTCCTGAATGACTACTGGGTACATAACGAAATGAAGGCAGAAATAAAGATGTTCTTTGAAACCAACGAGAACCAAGACACAACATACCAGAATCTCTGGGATGCATTCAAAGCAGTGTGTAGAGGGAAATTTATAGCACTAAATGCCCACAAGAGAAAGCAGGAAAGATCCAAAATTGACACCCTAACATCACAATTAAAAGAACTAGAAAAGCAAGAGCAAACACATTCAAAAGCTAGCAGAAGGCAAGAAATAACTAAAATCAGAGCAGAACTGAAGGAAATAGAGACACAAAAAACCCTTCAAAAAATAAATGAATCCAGGAGCTGGTTTTTTGAAAGGATCAACAAAATTGATAGACCGCTAGCAAGATTAATAAAGAAAAAAAGAGAGAAGAATCAAATAGATGCAATAAAAAATGATAAAGGGGATATCACCACCGATCCCACAGAAATACAAACTACCATCAGAGAATATTACAAACACCTCTATGCAAATAAACTAGAAAATCTAGAAGAAATGGATAAATTCCTCAACACATACACCCTCCCAAGACTAAACCAGGAAGAAGTTGAATCTCTGAATAGACCAATAACAGGAGCTGAAATTGTGGCAATAATCAATAGCTTACCAACCAAAAAAAGTCCAGGTCCAGATGGATTCACAGCCGAATTCTACCAGAGGTACAAGGAGGAGCTGGTACCATTCCTTCTGAAACTATTCCAATCAATTGAAAAAGAGGGAATCCTCCCTAACTCATTTTATGAGGCCAGCATCATCCTGATACCAAAGCCTGGCAGAGACACAACAAAAAAAGAGAATTTTAGACCAATATCCTTGATGAACATTGATGCAAAAATCCTCAATAAAATACTGGCAAACAGAATCCAGCAGCACATCAAAAAGCTTATCCACCATGATCAAGTGGGCTTCATCCCTGGGATGCAAGGCTGGTTCAATATACGCAAATCAATAAACGTAATCCAGCATATAAACAGAAAGAAAGACAAAAACCACATGATTATCTCAATAGATGCAGAAAAGGCCTTTGACAAAATTCAACAACCCTTCATGCTAAAAACTCTCAATAAATTAGGAATTGATGGGACGTATCTCAAAATAATAAGAGCTATTTATGACAAACCCACAGCCAATATCATACTGAATGGGCAAAAACTGGAAGCATTCCCTTTGAAAACTGGCACAAGACAGGGATGCCCTCTCTCACCACTTCTATTCAACATAGTGTTGGAAGTTCTGGCCAGGGCAATTAGGCAGGAGAAGGAAATCAAGGGTATTCAATTAGGAAAAGAGGAAGTCAAATTGTCCCTGTTTGCAGATGACATGATAGTATATCTAGAAAACCCCATTGTCTCAGCCCAAAATCTCCTTAAGCTGATAAGCAACTTCAGCAAAGTCTCAGGATACAAAATCAATGTGCAAAAATCACAAGCATTCTTATACATCAATAACAGACAAACAGAGAGCCAAATCATGAGTGAACTCCCATTCACAATTGCTTCAAAGAGAATAAAATACCTAGGAATCCAACTTACAAGGGATGTGAAAGACCTCTTCAAGGAGAACTACAAACCACTGCTCAAGGAAATAAAAGAGGATACAAACAAATGGAAGAACATTCCATGCTCATGGGTAGGAAGAATCAATATCATGAAAATGGCCATCCTTCCCAAGGTAATTTACAGATTCAATGCCATCCCCATCAAGCTACCAATGACTTTCTTCACAGAATTGGAAAAAACTACTTTAAAGTTCATATGGAACCAAAAAAGAGCCCGCATCACCAAGTCAATCCTAAGCCAAAAGAACAAAGCTGGAGGCATCACACTACCTGACCTCAAACTATACTACAAGGCTACAGTAACCAAAACAGCATGGTACTGGTACCAAAACAGAGATATAGATCAATGGAACAGAACAGAGCCGTCAGAAATAATGCCGCATATCTACAAGTATCTGATCTTTGACAAACCTGACAAAAACAAGCAATGGGGAAAGGATTCCCTATTTAATAAATGGTGCTGGGAAAACTGGCTAGCCATATGTAGAAAGCTGAAACTGGATCCCTTCCTTACACCTTATACAAAAATCAATTCAAGATGGATTAAAGATTTAAATGTTAGACCTAAAACCATAAAAACCCTAGAAGAAAACCTAGGCATTACCATTCAGGACATAGGCATGGGCAAGGACTTCATGTCTAAAACACCAAAAGCAATGGCAACAAAAGCCAAAATTGACAAATGGGATCTAATTAAACTCAAGAGCTTCTGCACAGCAAAAGAAACTACCATCAGAGTGAACAGGCAACCTACAAAATGGGAGAAAATTTTCGCAACCTACTCATCTGACAAAGGGCTAATATCCAGAATCTACAATGAACTCCAACAAATTTACAAGAAAAAAACAAACAACCCCATCAAAAAGTGGGCGAAGGACATGAACAGACACTTCTCAAAAGAAGACATTTATGCAGCCAAAAAACACATGAAAAAATGCTCACCATCACTGGCCATCAGAGAAATGCAAATCAAAACCACAATGAGATACCATCTCACACCAGTTAGAATGGCAATCATTAAAAAGTCAGGAAACAACAGGTGCTGGAGAGGATGTGGAGAAATAGGAACACTTTTACACTGTTGGTGGGACTGTAAACTAGTTCAACCCTTGTGGAAGTCAGTGTGGCGATTCCTCAGGGATCTAGAACTAGAAATTCCATTCGACCCAGCCATCCCATTACTGGGTATATACCCAAAGGACTATAAATCATGCTGCTATAAAGACACATGCACACGTATGTTTATTGCGGCATTATTCACAATAGCAAAGACTTGGAACCAACCCAAATGTCCAACAATGATAGACTGGATTAAGAAAATGTGGCACATATACACCATGGAATACTATGCAGCCATAAAAAATGATGAGTTCATGTCCTTTGTAGGGACATGGATGAAATTGGAAATCATCATTCTCAGTAAACTATCGCAAGAACAAAAAACCAAACACCGCATATTCTCACTCATAGGTGGGAATTGAACAATGAGAACACATGGACACAGGAAGGGGAACATCACACTCTGGGGACTGTTGTGGGGTGGGGGGAGGGGGGAGGGATAGCATTGGGAGATATACATATGTAACTTACCTGCACATTGCGCACATGTACCATAAAACCTAAAGTATAATAATAATAATAATAATAATAATAATAATAAAAGAAAAAAAAAGAAAAAAAAAAGAAATAAATAAGCTTAATTTAAAAAAAAATAAAAATAAAAATAAAAATAAAAAAAAATCACAAAAGCTTCATTGCATGAAGTTAAATTTTAGAAGCTGTATGAAACAGCCTATCAGGTTGCTAGGTAAAGTTTTCTTCCAAGATGTTTTTGGCTCCTTGTCTTCTCCCAGGAGAAATTTTTAAAATAAGTTATTTGTTAAACCAAAGTGAGAAGCCAGGATGCTAATGACGTAAAATACCCAGGGGAGACATACTTTTATCAGATTTCACTGGTTCACAAAGCAGAAAAGATTCTGTTTCTTCAGTATTAAGAACTATTTTGCTACACGTCCAAAGGCAAGGGCTTTTCCATTCAAGTGCATTTCCTTTCTGGCATAATTCAGTTATATTTTGAGGTGTTACCAATAATGGCCACAGAGAGATAGTTTGACGCATAGGCAATTTAAGAGATTAGAAGCCTGGAAAAATCACCCTCAGCTTAGTCCTCAGAGGAATGTAGGGGCATAACAGTTTAATTAGATCTTAGTTATAGAGCAAACATTGTTTGTGAAAGGAGCAACAACTATGAGACTGATTATAGCATCCTCATCTATCTGGACGGCCTTTGTGAAGGGAGAATCAAGAATTCTCTGTGATGCTGCTGTGAGAACCAGTGCAATAGAAGGTGCAGCTGGAAGAGGAAGACTTGTATGAGAACAAGAAACTCTTCAGAGAAAACTTCTCTAAATCAAAATTATCGGACAGCATTTTTTCATTCATTTGGTCATATTTATGAAGTGTCCGCTTTCTTGGCACTGTGGTCAATCCTATGGAGGGATTCAAAGAATCTCTGCCTGTTGGGTTCTCACAGTCTGAGCATCTAGAGATAAGACAGAAATAACTATATATGGTTTATAAAGGGATGCATGATGGTTATCCAACTTCTTAAAGCTCTTTGTAAAATCAATGGCAAAAAAAATTCAAGGACTTTTCAGAACACACACATAAAATCTTATGTGCTTTTTTTTTAAAAAAAGTAGTCCACTATTTCTTGAACCAGAAAGCAGTATAGTCACCTAGGCAAGGCATCTCCAAAGAATTTAATGTTTTTCTTTTTTCAGGTCAGATGGGTAATGCGCTGACATTGTAACAAGGTTCGAGGGTGGCACATCTCACACGTGCGCGTGAACACCCAATCATCACGTTCGTGAACTACAAAAGGATCACGAATCTCCACAGAATTTCAAGAGAAGTAATGCAATCTTCATTCACTCACCAGTCACTCAGTCATTTTTTCTCTCAGAAAAGATTTGTTAAAGGCAGCTGCTATGTGCCTGGCACTGTTCCAAAAACTGGGAAACAAAAATATAAAAACAAGGTGCCTGCCCTCAGGAAGTTTCAAATATAAAGTAATTGAATTCTTCTAACTGGTAATAATAAGTCAAGAGCAGCTAATTTCAGTCCTTAAGTTTGTAATTTGTTGTCTGGCAGGTTTGAATAAGACATAACTGCTAGCAGGTTGATTTAGTTTGCTCAAGTTTATGTGTTTCTAGTTTTAAAAACATTTTAATGGATCTTGAACTCAGAATGTGAGAAACAAAATAGCTAATTGAAGAGTCATGAGAGTTACATAAAGTTTAGAGAATAAGCATATTCTGCTAAGCATGTACATGTGAGCATATATCTATATACAACTAATTACTCTATTTTACACAGACATATTCTTATTTAAACTCTAATCTTTCCTAATTTAGGATGGTGAACTATTCTAGCTGCAGATGCTTAACAAATGAGACTGAGCACGGTGGCTCACGCCTGTAATCCCAGCACTTTGGGAGGCTCAGGCGGGTGGATCACCTGAGGTCAAGAGTTTGAGACCAGCCTGGCCAACATGGTGAAACCTCATCTCTACTAAAAATACCAAAAAAATTAGCCAGGCGTAGTGGTGCGTGCCTGTAATCCCATCTACTCAGGAGGCTGAGGAACAAGAATTTCTTGAACCTGGGAGGCAGAGGTTGCAGTGAACCGAAATCATGTCACTGCCCTCCAGCCTGGGCGACAGTCTCAAAAAAAAAAAAAAAAAAAAAAAAAAAAAAAAAAAAAAAAAAAAGCAAAGTTTTAGACCTAAGCCTGACTCTCTTCATCTGTTTCCTATTGCTTATAACAAAATACCTGGAAACTGGGTAATTTATTTAGAAAGAAATTTCTTATAGTTATATGGAAGCTGAGAAGTCCAAGGTCAAGGAGGCATCACATGGGGAGAGGGCTCAGTGTGCTAGCTTAGATCACTTCTTCCTCAAAGCCACCAGTTCCACTCCCACGATAACCCATTAATCCATTAACCTATTAATTGATTAACCTGTAAGTGGATTAATCCATTCATGATGCCAGAGAACTCATGATCCAATCACCTCTTAAAGGCCCCACTTCTTACATAGCCACATTGGAGATTAAGATTGAACATGAGTTTTGGAGGGAACATTCGAACCATAGCACTGACTTTCTTTTGTGTCACATTGCTCTGAGTCCCACTAACTACTTTCACAGCAATAACATCACCAAATGCTTGCTGATCTACTCCTCAGATTTCTTTTAACATGCACTTCAGTCTAGTTACTAACGTTTAAACATTTCCATCTCAGACGGGCATGGTGGCTCACGCCTGTAATCCCAGCACTTTAGGAGGCCGAGGCAGGCAGATCGCGAGATCAGGAGATCGAGACCATCCTCGCTAACATGATGAAACCCGTCTCTACTAAAAAAATACAAAAAAATTAGCCGGGCGTGGTGGTGGGTGCCTGTAGTCCCAGCTACTTGGGAGGCTGAGGCAGAAGAATGGCATAAACCTGGGAGGCAGAGGTTGCAGTGAGCCGAGATTACACCACTGCACTCCAGCCTGGGTGACAGAGCAAGACTCCATCTCAAAAAAAAAGAAAAAAAGATTTCCATCTATACCGCTTCTGCTATGTTGCTGCAGTTGATCTTGCACTTCCATTTATGTCTGTTGTTTGGAGATACTTAACACTGTTTATCACCAAAGATACAGCCTGGGAATCTGTATTTTAATTTAAATTGTTTAATTATGATACAAGTAATAGGAATGTCTTCTCACTGTAAAAAGTTCAAATGATATGCATAAAATGAATGCCCTCCTTGACTGTCTTTCCAATGCACATACTCTCAAGATATAATGATTGATAGTAGTTAAGTGTGAATCTTTTCAGATGCTTTCCTATGCTGTTACATACATATTTGCATATAGAGAAATAGTTTTTGCCTTTTCTTTTATCAATATTTTGCACAAATAAGGACATCTGTCACTTGATATGTACATTCCTCTAAGTACTTTACTCCTATTAACTCATTTAATTCTCACAATAACCCTATAAGGTAGACACTATTGTCGTACAACCCTGTTTTATAGATGAGGAAACTGAGGCAGAAAGAACATAGACGACTTGCCCAAGTCACACACCTAGTAGGTGGTAGGGTGACTCCTGAGCGTGTTCTCTGAATCCCTTCATCATACCAGTATCATATGATATGCATTATTTACCAATTCACTTTTTTTACTTAAGTATATGACTTGGAGCCCATTTAAGATGTGATGTAAAGCTCTTTCCTCCTTTTTTATGCTGTTGCACAGCACTCCAAAATCCAGTGCATGGATATACCACCTTTTGTTTAACTGTCTTCTAAGTTTTGACACACAGACCATTTACTATTGACTGTTAAGTCAATAGTAAATAGCAATAACTTGCTATCAATAACAGTCTTAGATGGGTGAGAAGTTTGTGGGGGTTCATTTTACCATACTGTTTACTTAGTATATTTGAAATTTTCATAATAAACATTTAAAAATATGGTTATGTAAGAATTATTGTAGGGTAAATACTGAGAAATGGAAATGCTGGGTTGAAGAATATGTGCATTTTGCAATGTAATAGGAGCAGATTGCAATATCTAAAATGGACTTCACTAATTTACATACTTACTAATAATATACAAGAGTACATATTTCCCTACAACATTTAAAACTATCAGTCTTTTGTACTTTTGGCAATATGAGCAAAAATGGTTTGATTTGCATTTCTCTGGTTCCTGGTCAGATTAAACAATTTTAGGCCAAGTGCGGTGGCTGACATCTGTAATCCCAGCACCTTGGGAGGCCAAGGTGGGTGGATCACTTGAGCTCAGGAATTCAAGACCAGCCCGAGCAACTTGGTGAAATCCTGTCTCTACAAATAATACAAAAATTAGCCAGGCATGGTGGCTTGTGCCTATAGTCCCAGCTATGCAGGAGGCTGAGGTGGGAGGATGGCTTGAGCCCAGGAGGCAGAGGTTGCAATGAACCAAGACTGTGCCACTGCACTCCAGCCTGGATGACAGAGTGAGACCCTGTCTCAAAAACAAAAAATAAAAATAAAAAATAAACAAAACTGTTTTATATGTGGTTTTTAGCCGCATGTATTCCTCTCCTATGAAGAATGATTTCAAATATTTTGCTTCTTTTTCTGTGGAATTGCAAGAATCTGTGTTTTTATAAAATCTCTCCAGATGAAGCTATTAGTCAACCGTATTTGGGAGCCAGGGCTTTAAGGGATGGTCAGCTTTGGCTCTGTGCCATAGAGTTGGGGACCTCCCTGCTCACATTGCCTTTCTGGGTCATAAAACACCTTAGTTAATGAAATTGTCAGCCATCCATTCAGAGTTACAGGAAATCCTGTTCCTTCACATTTCTCCAAGCTTCTGTGACTCTTGGACCTCAGTGATTTTTTTTTTTTTTTTTTGAGATGGAGTCTCGCTCTGTGGCCCAGGCTGGAGTGCAGTGGCATGATACTGGCTCACTGCAACCTCTGCCTCCCGGGTTCAAGCAATTCTTCTGCCTCAGTCTCCCGAGCAGCTGGGATTACAGGCATGTCCCACCACACCCAGCTAATTTGTTATTTTTAGTAGAGATAGGGTTTCACCATGTTGGCCAGGCTGGTCTTGAGCCCCTGACCTCAAGTGATCTGCCAGCCTCGGCCTCCCAAAGTGCTGGGATTACAGGCGCGAGCCACCGCGCTCGGCCCCTCGGTGGTCTTTTACCTCTCTTTTCAGCCCACTGAGATGCCCTATTTATCTTGCCCCCTTTCTTCCATCTTCTATTCCTTCCTGATACCGTCTTCTAAGTGGAAAAAAAAAAAGAGATTTTGGGCAGTGTTCCTAGGAAGTTTGTGTTCCTTAAAAGCAACAGGCTTCTTCATGGTCTTCCTGAAAAATCTTTCACCTTTTCCAATTGTGTTGCAAGGGACAAATAGGTCATGCTTAACATGCAGAAGATGTAGCTCACATTCAAACCAGTGCTGCCTCAGCAAAAAAAACCCTCTTATTTAGAACGTTAAACTCCTTTAATCCTTTTTTACTCAATTCATTGGGGTCACCCAAGCATTCCAAAATTATTCATAGTGTTCTTCTCTTACAGCTAGCATTAGATTCAAAATGATAATTGTCATCCATTTCAAGGCCCTCCCTTCCAGTATCTCATTTGACACTAGTTTCCTGAAATTATTTCTCCTCCTTTCCACGTAGCCAGGATGTAATAAACACATAGCTCTGCTGAGAACCTAACCTTCTGCTAGAGTGAGCAAAATGCCACTGCATGAAATTCTCTAAGAACCTTTTTTTTTTTTTTTTTGAGACAGAGTCTGACTCTGTTGCCCAGGCTGGAGTGCAGTGGCGCGATCTCAGCTCACTGCAACCTCCGCCTCCCTGGTTCACGCCATTCTCCTGCCTCAGCATCCGGAGTAGCTGGGATTACAGGTGTCCGCCACCACACCCAGCTAATTTTTTTTTTTTTAAGACGGAGTTCACTCTTGTTGCCCAGGCTGGAGTGCAATGGCACGATCTCGGCTCACCGCAACCTCCGCCTCCTGGGTTCAAGCGCTTCTCCTGCCTCAGCCTCCTGAGTAGCTGGGATTACAGGCATGCACCACCATGCCCGGCTAATTTTGTATTTTTAGTAAAGACAGGGTTTCTCCATATTGATCAGGCTGGTCTTGAACTCCCAACCTCAGGTGATCCGCCTGCCTCGGCCTCCCAAATTGCTGGGATTACAGACGTGAGCCACCGCGCCCGGCCCACCCGGCTAATTTTTTAAAATATTTTTAGTAGAGACAGGGTTTCACCAAGTTGGTCAGGCTGCCCTTGAACTCCTGACCTCAGGTGATCCTCCTGCCTCAGCTTCCCAAAGTGCTGGGATTACAGGCGTGAGCCACCACGCCTGGCCTCTCTGAGAAACTTTTATGTGTAAAACACGTAACCACAACAGAGGAAACAAAGGTAATTAAAACACATTTCTAATCCTCCACAAACTAGAATCTAATGGAGAGATAAAATAACTCCAAACAAGACTGGCTCCATTAATGTGTTGTAATAGTAAGAAAAGGCATGGGAATAGAATGGCTTGGGGCTTGGGAGGGACTAAAGTCCTCAGGAATATAGCTGAAGGAGGGCAGGCGTTTGAACGTGTTGACCACCAGAGGGAAGACTTGACTACTGTCATGATTCTTGTTTCTTTCTTAATTTTTCTTGTGTAAAGAAATTGTTGGCTGGGCGCGGTGGCTCATGCCTATAATCCCAGCACTTTGGGAGGCCGAGGTGGGCGGATCACATGAGGCCAGGAGTTTGAGACCAGCCTAGCCAACATGGTAAAACCCCATCTCTACTAATAATGCAAAAATTAGCCAGGCGTGGTGGTGCACAGCCGTGATCCCAGCTACTCAGGAGGCTGAGGCATGAGAATCACTTGAGCCTGGGAGGTGGAGGCTACAGTGAGCCAAGATCACACCACTGCACTCCAGCCTAGGTGACAGTCTGTCAAAAAAAAAAAAAAAAAAAAAAAAAAGAAGAAGAAGAAATTGTTTTGCTTACTTACTGTCTTGGAATTCCAGATTTTTAGAACCAGAGGGGATTTCTGAAATCAAATGACCCAACCGTTTCATTTTAGAGACTGGAAAACTAAGCCCAAGTCACATAGCAAGATAACATTGAGGATGGGAGCTCAGTAATTCTAACTCCTATTCTAGCGTCCCTTTCACCAAAACCATTGTCTTTATTATTTGAAGTTCTCTGTTCTTCTGTCTCTTGGAATATGAGTGATATCACCTATAGAAGGGGGCTCAAAGCCATGTTTAAAAGGTAATTGCATTCAGTAGCCAAGCAAATGTATGTGTGTCTACACACAAAAAAGATACTGTCAAATCAGACACATAAGCAGAGGTCTTACCTAGTATCAAGCTTTACTAATAATTTCAGGAATACAATCAATCAACAGGAACAGGCAAGCAGGGAGGGTCTGAGACACTAAGGGCAGCTCCTAGGTGGTTCCTTCCCAACTAAGACATATACTTTCTATAATAGAACATCTCCATTTTACAGTCATATAGCTGAATAGCTGTTGTGACCATTTTCAGGAAGTTATGCTCTTTAAATCCATAGATTCACTAAAAGCAATTCTAAAGTAGGGATATCCTGCAAAAAACATTTCATAGATAAGGACACTTCTCCTACCAAATAATGTAGTATGTTTTCGAGGAGATCCAGTTATTCAATGTATTTACAGTAGTGAGTCACCTACCTTCTTTCCTTCTCTAGTAACATCTCTACCCCCACCTTCACCTCACAGTAATGGGAAAGAAATGAATCATAGGCCAGCTGCCTTAACTCCTTCCTGCCCAATATTTACATATTCAGTAAAAAGTAAATAGACCCCATATGTATACTTCTTCCATAACACTACCAGATCTTCAAAGGAAAGAGAAAAAAAAAAAAAAAAAAAACAACGAGAAGCCTGTAGTTGTCTGTATTTAACTATGATCAGAGTGAGGGGAAATGGAAGTGTTAGAACTAGACTCCTTCAGGGTCTGGTTTGTGCTTAGCCCTGCTACTTCAGTGCTAACACCTATCCACCCTCCTTCTGTCTGTAACACTACCAGATCTTCATAGAAAAGAGAAAAAAAAATAAGCCTGTAGTTGTCTGTACTTAACTATGATCAGAGTGAGGGGAAATGGAAGCGTTGGAATTTTGGTTCTAGAGCATCTTTAATCATAATCTATAAAAATGCTAACGCAAATTGGTTTCTTTGGACCAAACAAATAACAGACGTCCACAGGCAAGCAGTCACTTCCCAATGCCTTTTATTTCACTCTGCCTTAGTTAAAAAAAAAAAAAAAAAAAAAAGTGCCCATAAGAATGTCCTTCAACCAGAGCACTTCCAAAGTCATTTATATTTTTTGCCTTTGAAGCTTCCACTCATTGGCAGATAGGCAAACCAAGCACCAACTGCTTTGACATTCACCTCTGACTTCCATTTTTGTGCCCTACAATCTATAAAGCTATTGATGTGATCTTTTAAAAAACCAAGTCAGACCCTATCATTTCCTTGAGTAAAATATTCTAATGGCTTCATATTGCATTTGGAATAAAATCAGACTTCTTATTATCTATGAATCCCTTCAGAGTCTATTTCGTGCTTAGCCCTGCTACTTCAATTCTAACATCGTCCCCACCCTCCTTCTTTCTGTAACTTGAGCATTTTATATATATATACATGCCTCAGGATGTTTGCACAAGCTGTCCCCACTACCTAGAAGTCTCTGCCCCTAACTCTTCAAAGGGCTGGCTGCTGCTTTTCAGTCAAGTAACAGATGAAGTGTCACTTCTTCAGGAGATCTTCTGTGAACACACAATCTAATAAAGTTCCCCTCTTGTCCACAACTGTCAGTCTCTATTTCTTTGATTTTCTTCATAGCATTTATAGCCAGTTATTATTACCTTGACTGTTTATTTGCTTATCTTATCTATTTGGTTTTTCTGATATTTCTCCAGTGCTTATAATGCTTTGCACAAAAAAGGACACTCAAGATACAGTGTTGAGGACCAGTTCAGCAGGTCACACCTATAATCCCAGCATTTTGGGAGGCCGAGGTAGGTGAATCACTTGAGGCCAGGAGTTTGAGACCAAGCTGGCCAACATGAGGAAACTCCATCGCTACTAAAAAATTCAAAAATTAGCTGGGCATGGTGGTGTACGCCTGTAATCCCAGCTACTCAGGAGGCTGAGGCACGAGAATCGCTTGAACTCAGGAGGCAGTGAGCTGAGATTGCACCGCTGCACTCCAGCCTGGGCAACAGAGGGAGACTCTGTCTCAAAAAGAAAAGGAAAAAAGATATAGTATTGAATGAATGAATGAATGAATGAATGAATGGGTAGGTCTCCTTCCTTCCTTCAGGCACACTTTCAGGTAATCTCACCCATTCCCATGGCCTTATGTCATCCATATGCAGATGACTCTCAGATTTTTCTCTTTCACCCAAATAGCACCCTTGAACTATAGACTTCCATGTCCAGCTGCTTATATGATATCAATTCTTGGAAGACTAACAAGCATCCCAAACTTAAGTAGGTCCAAAACATAACTCTTGGTTCTTTTGCCCTAAACTTTCCTCTACCAATATCTGTGTCTCAGTAAGTACATCCTGTTGAAAGACAAAATTACAACAAATTTAATTTAAAGATATCAAATGGGTTTATTTTCAATTCTATCATAGGGCAACACTTTATTCTATAAAGTAGAATAAGTGTTCCAATGAGCTAAACAGAAAAAGTTGGTTTTATAGACATAGAAGGACCAAATAAAGCAGAAACAAAGAACCAAAAGCAAATTTTCGTCATTTCAAAGTTACTTCCCTTATAATGCAGGAACAGAACAGAGAAATAGAAAAATAACTTAGTGGTTAACATCAAGTTACTTCAAATTATCTTTTGTGTAAGGATTAAAGGCTGGTGAAACTTCATTATTATGCCAATTGAAACTGGTCTATTTGGGAAATTAGGCTATTTTCTCTCCTAATTTTTCAGAAGGACTGATAAAAACTCAGTTTTGGTTTGGTGTCATAGAACCTCACCATGAGTGGCTCCATTTTGATTTAGTCTGGTCTGTTGGGGCCTACTGCAGGAGCTTAATCTGAAACAATAGTCTTTTATAATTTTTATTTAACAACCTCCTCCATTTATACTTTTGCTGAAGTCTGAATGTTAAGCCTTCCTTGGTTCCTTTCTATCCTTCACCTCCCAATTCCAATCCTCTTAACATAACCTATTAATTCTACTTCCAAAATAGATTTCAAAAAGTCCACTTTAGAACTGGAACAGAAACCATCACTTGCAAAGCAAACTGTTTCCTGACTCAAAACAAATAAATTGTACCAAATCACGATGTGCAAAACAAACTGTCTAAGCTTAATTCAGAGTCACATCTACCAAAACAAGTCCACAGTCATGGTAATTTTACATAGATTCACATATTCTAAAGATAAGCCCACTGGCTATTGAAGCAATCCACCTACTTTACAGATTCCCTGCCAAACTGTCCTGTGACTAACTCCAGGACTTAAAACTCTAAATATCCTTTCCTGAGGCCCCCTTTTTGAGACACCTCTCCCCTTTGCTCAGCAAGTTGAAGTTTAATATATCCATCTCCTTTTCTTTTAATGAATAGTTTACCTGGTGGTTTTGTACAGGGATTTCAATAATTTCTGTCTCTCTTCATGGCTACCATTCTTGTTGGCCTTGGCATCTCCCATCTGGATTTCCACCAAAGCCCTCTAAACAATCTTTCTGCCTCTCTTGTTGAAATTGTCTTTGCAAAAATTACAACTGAATAAAAACTATCCCAGCAAAGAAAAGCCCAGGACCCGATGGCTTCACTGCTGAATTTCACCAAATATTTAAAGAGGAACTAATACCAATTCTATTCAAAGTATTTCAAAAAAATAGAGGAGGAGGGAATATTTCCAAACTCATTCTAGTAGGCCAGCATTACCCTGATACAAAAACCAGACAAAGACACATCAAAAAAAGAAAACTATAGGCCAATATCTCTGACGAACAGATACAAAAATCCTCAACAAAATAGTGACAAATCAAGTTCAACAACACATTAAAAAGATCATTCATCATGACCAAGTGGGATTTATCCCAGGGATGCAAGGATGGTTCAACATATGCAAATAAATCAGTGTGATACATCATATCAACAGAATGAAGGACAAAAACCATATGATCATTTCAATTGATGCTGAAAAAGGGTTTGATAAATTCAACATCCTTTCATGATAAAAACTCTTAAAAAACTGGGGATAGAGAGAAGATACCTCAATACAATGAAAGCATAGACCCATGGCTAGTATCATACTGAATGAGGAAAAACTGAAAGCCTTTCCTCCAATATCTGGAACAAGACAAGGATACCCACTTTCACACTGTTATTCAACATAGTACCAGAAATCTTTGTTGTTGTTATTGTTGTTGTTGTTGTTGAGGTGGAGTCTTGCTCTTGTCACCCAGGCTGGAGTGCAATGGCACTATCTCAGCTCACTGCAACCTCTGCCACCCAGGTTCAAGCCTCTCCTGCCTCAGCATCCTGAGTAGCTGGGATTATAGGCACCCACCACTATGCCCAGCTACTTTTTGTACCTTTAGTAGAGACAGTGTTTCACCATGTTGGCCAGGCTGGTCTTGAACTCCTGACCTCAGGTGATCCACCTGCTTTGGCCTCCCAAAGTGCTGAGATTACAGGCATGAGCCACCGTGCCCAGCTGGGTCTTCTGTTTTATTCATTCTGACAACCTCTACCTTTAAGTTATAATCAACACAGTTATTTGTATGACTGTATTTCTGTCTACCACCATACTATTTGTCTTCTATTTGCCCCATCGATTCCTTGTACCTTCTTATCTCTTTAACTTTCAGATTACCAGTTCATTTTCCATACAGCAACCAGAATGATCTTCCAGAAAAATGGAATCAGACCAATGCAATTTCCTGCTTAAAACCCATCAATGGCTGTATAGTGCCCCTGAAATAAAATTCTAACTCCTCACTGTGGCCTGCATGATCTAGCTTTTTCCTGCTCCACAAATCTCATATGCTACTACTTTCTCCCTTGACCAATCTGCTTGAGTCACACTCCTCCTTCTTATTGTTTGAACAAAACTCAAAGTTCTTCTCCTCCCTAGGTCCTTTCCATTGATGACAGCCCCTTTCTGTAGTGCCCCTCCCCAGGATCTCATATGGTCTGCAATTCTCATCTGCCAGGTCTCAGCTCCTGTGTCTTTCCTGTCATAGTAAGAAAAACAGTGAAAGCTCATAAAACAAACATTCAAGTACCACCAGGTGAAGAAATAGAACATTGCCAGCATTTATGTGCCCAATACCAATTACAGTCCCTCCTTTACCCTAGAGATAAGCACTATCCTGACTTTTGTGGTGATCATTTCCTTGCTAATCTTTAGTTTTACTACCTGTAATCAATTCATCTGTAAACAATATAGGCAGGACATGGTGGCTCACGCCTGTAATCCCAGTGCTTTCGGGGGCTGAGGTGGGAGGATCGCTCAAGGCCAGGAGTTTGAGACCAGCCTGGGCAACATAGTGAAACCCCATCTCTACAAAAAATTTAAAAATTAGCCTGGCATGATGGCACATACTACTTGGGAGGCTGAGGTTGGAGGATCACTTCAGCCCAGAAGTTCGAGGCAGCAGTGAGTGATCACTGAATGACTGAGTGATCACTCCATTGTACTCCAGCCTGGGTGACAGAGCAAGACCCTGTCTCAACAAAACCAAACAAAACAATATAATTTAGTGTTGCCTGTCTTCAATGGAATAATATTGTATTTTTTGTGTGTATCTTTTCTTCAACAGTGTGCTTGTGAGATTCACCCATGCTACTGTATGTAATAGTAATTAGTTAATTTTATTGTTATATGGTAGTCCATCATATGAATATGTCACAATTTATCCATTAAGTGCTTATAAACATTTAGATTATTTTTAGATTTTGATTATTATGAATAACGCTAGTGTAAATATTCCTGTACTTCTGTCATGGTATACATTTATGAGAGATACTAGGAGTGGCTTTACCCCAGGTCATAGGGTATCAGTGTTATCAACATTGCTAGATAATGCCGGTATTACAAAGTGGCTTATCAAATTATATTCCAGCAATTAACAGATGTCCCCACTGCTTTGTATCCACACCAGCCCCTGGAATTGTCAGATTAAAAATATTTCGCCACTCCAATGGATGGGGAGTATCCTACTATGATTTTCATTTTCATGTCACTCATTTTTAATGAAGTTAAGCACTTTTTCATTTGCTTATTGGCCATTTAAATATGCTGTTTTTGCAAAGCAGAAAATTAAATGTTTTTAGTTTTGGTCTATAGGGCTGTCTTTATTTTATTTATTTTTTATTTTTATTTTTTGAGACACAGTGTCGCTCTGTTGCCCAGGCTGGAGTGCGGTGGCGCGATCTCGGCTCACTGCAAGCTCCGCCTCCTGGGTTCATGCCATTCTCCAGTCTCAGCCTCCAGAGTAGCTGGAACTGCAGGCGCCTGCCACCACGCCCGGCTAATTTTTTGTATTTTTAGTAGAGACGGGGTTTCACCATGTTAGCCAGGATGGTCTCAATCTCCTGACCTCGTGATCCGCCCACCTTAGTTCTGTCGCCAGGCTGGAGTGCAGTGGCTCGATTTTGGCTCACTGCAATCTCTGCCTCCTGGGTTCAAGTGATTCTCATGCCTCAGCCTCCCGAGTAGCTGGGATTACAGGCACGCGCCACAACACACAGCTAATTTTTGTATTTTTGGTAGAGATGGGGTTTCACCATGTTGGCCAGGATGGTCTCGATCTCCTGACCTTGTGATCCGCCCGCCTCGGCCTCCCAAAGTGCTGGGATTACAGGCGTGAGCCACCGTGCCTGGCTCTGTCTTTCTTTTATTAACACCTTCAAGTTATTTATATATATTCTGCATCTGAGCTTTATATTGTTTATATATGTAGCAAATACCTTCTCCCACTCTACAGCTTGCTTTTTCACTATTTTTTTTTCAAACTGGTGCTCTAAAAAAGCAGACTCTACAATTCCAAGCTGGCGAAGTCTCTGAAGTCCAACTGGAAGTGCTGGGGCAAAAATTATCCATCAGGAAATGCATAGCCCCTTGTACTACCGCCTTGCTCAGTCAATCATTGGCCAGGATCTCCCCAAGAAAAGAGTGGCCTTGGCTATCACTGTTTGCTCAGTTTTTGGCTGGAGGAAGCACTCCAAGAATAGCAGGTCCTTGGCTCAACAGTTAGACAAACCTGATAAACCCAACAGCCACAGGCTGTTCATCTAACCACACGCCTTACAGCTGGGCAGTGAGTCTTTCTTTAAGGGAGGTCTGAGCAGCACATCTCTGTGTCTGCCACTCTCTTTTAATAGACAGCCTCTTTTAACATGCACCTACAATGTTTTCAACATCCTGTGCTTTCTCTTTCCTCTGGACATGCTGCCATTTAGAATCTGCAATGTCCTTGTGTCTATAGTTTACCTGGTAAACTATTTGTCCTTCAAGTTTCAGCTTGGATATTTGCTCTTCTGTGAAGACTTTCTCTGCCCCCTGTTAGGAGCTTATTTGTATTTGCAATCAGTTTGGTCGTAATCAATTGGATTCTCACTCAAAATTCATATGTTGAAGCCCTAACTCCTAGTACCTCAAAATGTGACTGTATTTATGGACAGGGTGTTTAAAGAGGTGATTAAGTTAAAACTAGGCCACTAGAGTGGGCCCTAATCCAATCTGACTAGTGTCCTTTTGAGAAGAGATTAGGACACCAGGGATGTGCACACACAGAAGAAAGGCCATGTGGGGACACAGAGAGAAGGTGGCCACCTGCAAACCAAGGAGAGAGGCCTCAGGAGAAACCCAACCTGCTGATACCTTGGTCTTGGGCTTCTAGTCTTCAGAGCTGTGAGCAAACAAAAAATTTTTTTTTTGAGATAGAGTCTTGCTCTGTCACCCAGGCTGGAATGCAGTGGCGAGATCTTGGCTCACTGCAATGTTCACCTGCCGGATTCAAGCAATTTTCCAGACTCAGCCTTCTGAGTAGCTGGGATTACAGGCACGTGCCACCGCATCCAGCTAATTTTTGTATTTTTAGTAGAGACAGGGTTTCACCCTATTGGCCAGACTGGTCTCAAACTCCTGACCTCAGGTGATCAACCCTCCTCAGCCTCCCAAAGTGCTGGGATTACAGGTGTGAACCACGGCGCCCAGCCCTGTGAGCAAATAGATTTTTGTTGTTTAAGCCTTCCAGTCTGTGGCATTTTGTTCAAGCAGCCCTGGGCAAACATACATCCCCCACCCTCAATCCAGGAAGTCAGACACTCCCCTTCCATGCTTCCTTAGAGCTTTTGACACAGCCCTAAGGCAGCCTGATATTGTCCTTGTTTTGCATGCCTAACCCTCCACTATTTCTAAAAATTGAGTTTCTTGAAAAAAAAATGGTTTGAATGACTCTATCTCAAAATGAGAGACAAAAGGAGGACTCCTTTTTTGTTTAAAGACAGGATGTCTTTCTGTTTCCCAGGCTGGAGTGAAGTGGCATGATCATAGCTCACTGCAGCCTCGAACTCTTGGACTCAATCCTCCTGCCTCAGCCTCCTGAGTAGCTGAAACTACAGGTGCCCACCACCACGTCCAGCAATTTTTTCTATTTTTTGCAGAGACGTGGTCTCACCATGTTGCTCAGGCTGGTCTCAAACAACTAAGCTCAAGCAGTCCTCCTACCTTGGCCTCCCAAAGTGCTGGGATTACAGGTTTGAGCCACTGCGCCTATCCAAAGGATTACATTTTTTTAGGGGGGGGTGGGGACGGAGTCTTGCTCACTCTGTCACCCAGGCTGGAGTGCAGTGGCACAATCCCGTCTCACTGTAACCTCCGCCTCCTGGGTTCAAGCAATTCTGCCTCAGCCTCCCAAGTAGCTGGGATTACAGGCGCTAGCCACCACACCCGGCTAATTTTTTTTTTTTTGAGATGGAGTCTCGCTCTGTTGCCCAGGCTGGAGTGCAGTGGTGCGATCTCGGCTCGCTGCAAGCTCCGCCTCCCAGGTTCACACCATTCTCCTGCCTCAGCCTCCCGACTAGCTGGGACTACAGGCACCTGCCACCACACCCGGCTATTTTTTTTGTATTTTCAGTAGAGATGGGGTTTCACCATGTTAGCCAAGATGGTCTTGATCTCCTGACCTTGTGATCCACCCACCTCAGCCTCCCAAAGTGCTGGGAGTACAGGTGTGAGCCACCATGCCCGGCCTAATTTTTTTATTTTTAGTAGAGATGGGGTTTCACCATGTTGGCCAGGCTGGTCTGGAACTCCTGACCTAAGGTGATCCACCCACCTCAGCCTCCCGAAGTGCTAGGATTACAGGTGTGAGCCACCACGTCTGGCCAGGATTACTTTTTGAGAAGCCAATTTAAAGATTCATGGATTACAGACAAGTTGGAACCCTAGGATAACCCAGCAGAAATCCTAAAAGTCAGAAACTACGGTACTTACACCTTCCTCTGTTAGGCTGAGAGAGTACTCACCTTGCTGGGAGTAGAAACAAAGTAGAGTATAGGAAGCAAAACAGAGTAATAGCCTATGTGTGCTTAAATTGGTGTCAAGCAGCTTGAAGCTGAATTGGTAATGAGGGAGTTTACATAGATCTAACAATCTGTGAATGGTTTTTACCCTGAAGTCTTCATCCACTAAAGGAGAGAGAGAGAGAGAGAGTGTGTGTGTGTGTGTGTGTGTGTGTGTACGTGTTCGCGCATAGTAAAGTTATTATCGCAACATTGTGGCCAGGCCACTTAGGTTCAGTCCCTAGCTCCACCATTCATTAGCTTAAAACTTCTAAGCCTCAGTGTCATCTTCTGTAACGTGGCAATGATTCTGTTTATTGTTTCAACTCCATAGAGTTGTTATGAGGGTTAAATGACATTAATCATGTCCTTTATGGACTAACGTGGGAACTAGTCAATAAATGTCAGTTGTTGTTATTGTGATAGAATATCATACCCCGTTCAGTTGAGAATATATAATGTTACGCCCTACCTTAGAAGAGAAACCCTTGCATCCTTTGGTAAGTGGCAGAAAAGAATTTAGCAGCACACAAATGCCAGGTGACCTTATGGAGTGCCCTGTGTCCACTTCCTCATGATTATGTTTTCATAGTCCATGATTTGAAGTCTTTTGCAGCTGGGTTTATTACCATTTGACTCAGACAAAAATGCAGTCTGTTTACTGAAGCTTTTGCTTCAGAATACCACAAGCATATCTACAGAAGAAGTATGTTGTAATGTAAGGATTTGTGTCTGCTAGCGCTTTCTCAAGGCTGAGTCTAAGAATGCAATCAGTTTGGTGGTAATCGATTGGATTCTCACTCTGCGACCTATATGCAGCTTTGAAAGGGGCCCTTCTGGCACCTTGCGGGGATTACAAAGGCATGGATCTCTCGGAGAAAGTCTCAGTGCATCAGGTGATCACAGTAATTGTGCCAACCATGGAAGTACATAGGGGTTCGGTAGTTTTAAAGCACTTAAGCAACAACTTGGAAGAGCATACAAAACTTGTTTTCCTTCCTGGATGAGACTGTCCTGCTTTCAATTCTCTAAGCTAAATGCACAGTGGATGGTTGCCTGGGCGACAACCTGTAAACTAAGCAGTCTCTTTGCAGCTAACTAAAGGGTTTGTGCATGCAGGACCAGCTTAATTAAAGACAAAATTTAAAAGGAAAAATTATTTGGGCTGTGCAACACTGTGAAATCATTTAAAAAAACTCTGAATCTATGCTGTTTTTAAATGGATCCCTAGTTGAAGTGTGGGTTACAGCTGTCCCAGAAATCAGTGCCACAATGAATTAGGATGATGTTGGCTACTGTTTGGCTTGGTGTTTCTTCAACTGTGTGCCACGTCCCTCAGCAAAACACAGCACAGGTAAGCTGACTCTCTGCTTTTCATCTCATTTTAGATAAACTGTATGTTGCAACTTTTTTACTCCCCAAAGGATGTCCCAGAGGAGGAACACCAGGTAAACTGATAGAAGAAACTGTGTCCTAATCTCAAATAATAATATCCTTGGAGTTGGAATAAACTATTTTTTTCTTTTCAAATATTGTGACAATTTCCTCCAATACTTAATGCAGGCACCTCTAGACCATAGGCTAAATTACTAATGACAAGAAAAATGTATGAAAAACACTTGCCTTCGTTGAATTATACCTAGGGGTAATCTTTTAGTTTAATCACCCAAATATGTGTAAACTTTACATGGTATGAATCTTCTTGTAACCAATCAATATTGTATACATATGTTCTTAACCATGCTTTCTCAACATGAAATGAGATTTCTGTTGCTTTAAATCTTTATTACATAAGGTTCTAAATCAAATGTACAGTATAACAAAAGGTTTTGGTTTTACAAATAGATAAACCATGCATGCAATTAAAAGTAAAAAAGACTGGGCTTTAATAGATGCTAAACTAAAAACCTCTGTGGAATGAAACACTATTCCTCAAAAATCATTGACCAAAACAATTCTAAATGGGGCAGGCATGGTGGCTCATGCCTGTAATCCTAGCACTTTGGGAGGCCAAGGAGGGTGGATGACCTGAGGTCGGGAGTTCGAGACCAGCCTGCCCAACATGGTGAAACCCTGTCTCTACTAAAATACAAAAATTAGCCGGCGTGGTGGTGGGTGCCTGTAATCCCAGCTGCTTGGGAGGCTGAGGCGGGAGAATTGTTTGAACCTAGGAGGTGGAGGTTGCAGTGAACCGAGATTGTGCCACTGTACTCCAGTCTGGGTGATAGAGGGAGACTCTGTAACAACAACAACAATAACAACAACAATTCTAAATGGAAAATTGAGAAATATTTTCTTATGAAAAAAACCTAAAATGGACATGTACAGATTGAAGGTTGGAAGAGGAAATAGAGCTCAATAATAAAAAGCACTGTGGGTTCGTGACTAAGCCTGGGCAACATAGTAAGACTCTGTCTCTACAAAAATAAAACATAAAAAAAACTAGCAGGGCATAGTGCTGTGCACCTGTAGCCCTAGTTATCTGGGAGGCTGAGGTGGGAGGATCCCTTAAACCTAGGAGTTTGAGGCTGCAGTGAGCTATGATCCAGCTGCTGTACTCCAGTCTGGATGACAGAGTGAGACCCCGTCTCTAATAAAAATAATTTTTAAAAGCCATGGTCTGTGCATGTTAACTAAAAGAATGACCTGCATATAGGGATAATGCTATGTGCTCATTCAATCTTCATTGTCTTCTTCCAGTCTCTATTGAGTATGTGAGACAATAAATGGCCAAATAATGACCACATTACCCGGTATTACAGTGATTTGATTTGATAACTTTGGGATTGTAGTTTACTTAAATCTGAATTTTTATGTTTTATTTTAGATGATAGATACTACCTATGAAATGCTCTCCCCTAAGGGGCACATTAAAAAGTTAAATTACAACTCCATAACATTGCTAGGTAATAACCTTGGGGGAAAAATGTTTGAAGTTTTATTACTACTTTATGAATAAGGTGTGATATAAATATCTATTTCTTGCCTAATATCTGATTTTTAGCTTTATTGAAAGACAAGTTTTAATTATCCTTTGTTTCAGAAAACCTTTTTTTCCTCCTGAAATGATCCTGCAAATACTGTTGCATTTTCAAAAACAAGTATGTAAATCTAAGTTACAAAGCAATTTGCTGGGACAGATGTGTGTATTGGTTTTAATTATTTCTGTGGCCTGATTTTGAGTATATCATCTGCCACTTCTGCCCTTAGTAAGGTTCCAAGTACACTGCTTATTAAATGCTAATGATTAAGATAATGATGATTAAGTGACAGCAATCAACTAAACGTCTGCTTCTCTTAAAAGAGCTTAAAGAAAACAGTTAGGCATTACTGGTGGGAGTATAAATTGATACAGCCATTCTGGAGGACAATCTGGCAGTACTTTGAAATTAAATCCATTCGACCCACTTGCCCCAGAGAAACGTTTACAGGATGCATAATAAGGCCCAAGCAAGGATATTTATCACAGTGTTGTTTGTGGAGTGGACAACTTAGATGTCCATCACTAAGGGAGTAATAAAATACGGTGAACATAAAACCAAAATCCTTGTACATATAAGTACAAGGATAAAGCTTAAAAAGCAAAGTGTTAACAAATAATTAACAAGCTCTACAGTACAATATTATTTGTGTAAATTTAAAACCAATGTAATATAACAGCACTATATGCCTTATAAGGATATACACTTATTGAGGATACCTCTCAGGCACATTAGATTGGGTTCTTATCAGACAGAGGGGATCAGAGCTGAAGGGAAAAAATAAAACAAGAGGAAAGCCTGACACCATCCAGTGTGGCTAGCAAGGAGTAATGATGAGCTCATCCCCATCTAGCTAAGGTCCAAACATGAAAATGGAAATAAGCCTATTCTGCAAACGTGCCTTTAAATACCAGTTCCATTACATCTTTTTTGTTGTCATTGTTTGTTTGAGATGGAGTTTCACTCTTGTTGCCCAGGCTGGAGTGCAATGGTGCGATCTCGGCTCACTGCAATCTCTGCCTCCCAGGTTCAAGCGATTCTCCTGCCTCAGCCTCCCAAGTAGCTTATATTACAGGCATGCGCCACCATGCCTGGCTAATTTTGTATTTTTAGTAGAGATGGGGTTTCACCACGTTGGCCAAGCTGGTCTCGAACTCCTGACCTCAGGTGATCCACCCACATCGGCCTTCCAAAGTGCTGGAATTACAAGTATGAGCCACTGTGCCTGGCTCCATTACATCTTTTTGGGCAGTGGCACTCTCATCTCTCTGGAGTGAGATACCATTTTGCCAATGTCTGTGCTTCATTTTCCTCATCTATAGGATAGGGATAATAATACAACTGTTCTGATGGTGTTAGTTGGAATTAAATAGAAAAAACACCTGTAAAGCATTTAGAACAGCATATGACACATAGCAAGCATTCAATAAATGTTGGGCATGATTGCTGTTGTTGTATTATTGTTATTATTATGTAACTTCACTTTGAACAAAGGTAGATAAAGACTTGAGGAATTCATTCTCTATTTCAAAGTATTCTGCTAGAAATTTGAAGGGGAAACTAATATCTATTCCAGGAAGTTTAAATCAAAAGGAGTAACAGGTAGTAATGATAAATGTCAATTAGAAAATAAAGTGGATTGCAAGAAAGATTGTGGATTCAATTCTAATCACAAGATCTGTGTTTCCAGAAGTTGCCTTTTAATGTGGCAACTGATTGGGAGCCTCCCAGAGAAATAAAAAGGTCACCAGTTGCCCGGGGTTAGTGAGGAGGGAGGAATGAATGGGCAGAACACAGAAGAGTTTCAGGGCCATGAAACTATTCTGTACCTACTAAAATGGTGGATGCATGTCATTATACCTTTGTCCAAACCCATAGAATGTACAACACCAAGAGTGAACCCTAATGTACACTACAGACTTTGGGTCATAATACTGTTTGTAAGTTCATCAATTATTAACAAATGTACCACTCTGGTGCAGGCTGTTGATGGCGAGGCCAGTAGGGGGCAGCGGAGAGCGAATATTCTGTACTTTCTGCCCAATTTTGCAGAATTTGCCCAATTTTGCACAATAAACTTAAAACTGCTCTAAGTAATAAAGTCAATTTTTAAAAGTCTATTAAAAATTTCTTTCAAAAAAAGAGAGTCGCCAGGCTCATCCCAGATCTACTAAAGGAAACTTGGAATCTTTATAACAAGGAAATGTTTATGCTCAAGCAAGTTCAGGAAACTGCACTGAGCTAAGGCCACCATTTCTTTGAAAGCCAAGAACACTAACCACACACACTTGTTTATGTACTGGCTCTGCTGCTGACCTCATCTATTGTCTTTCTGTAAAAGGAATCACCTGCCCAGTAGTGGGTCCTCCCTCAGTTCCTGGACCCCAACCTCTTGGACCTTTTCATTGTCTATGGTCAATCAGTCACAAATCCTGTGAACCCTCACATTCAAATTTTGTTGTTGTTATTGTTTTTTGAGATGGAGTCTCGCTCTGTTGCCCAGGCTGGAGTGCAGTGGTTTGATCTCGGCTCACTGCAACCTGTGCCTCCTGGGTTCAAGTGATTCTCCTGCCTCTGCCTCCTGAGTAGCTGGGATTACAGGTGCGCACCACTACACCCGGATAATTTTTGTATTTTTTAGTAGAGACAAGGCTTCACCATGTTGGCCCAGCTGGTCCTGAACTCCCGAACTCAGGTGATCCCCTCGCCTCGGCCTCCCAAAGTGCTGGGATTACAGGCGTGAGCCACCATGCCCAGCCACATTCAAATTTTTGTTTCTGCCTTTTTCCTCTGCATCATAATAATCTTACTAAAGTACCAATGTTCCTAAAATGCACTGCTGAAAGCTCTCCATGGGCTTCCCGATGTGTTGGGGAATCCAGGGTAAATTCCCATCTGGTTTTACTCTCTCCTCCTCGGCCCCAGATAGAGGCCTGAGTTCATGCCTGTCCTTCATCAGAGCTGCCCATTCTCCTTCACTGTGCCTCTCCAGATATCACGAATGCCTTCTTTCTTTTTTCTTTTTAATTTTCTTTTCTTTTTTTTTTTTTTTTTGAGACGGAGTCTCACTCTGTCGCCCAGGCTGGAGTGCAGTGGCGTGATCTCAGCTCACTGCAAACTCCACCTCCTGGGTTCACGCCATTCTCCTGCCTCAGCCTCCAGAGTAGCTGGGACTACAGGCGCCCACCACCACGCCCAGCTAATGTTTTGTACTTTTAGTAGCGGCGGGATTTCACTGTGTTAGCCAGGATGGTCTCAATCTCCTGACCTCGTGATCCGCCCGCCTCGGCCTCCCAAAGTGCTGGGATTACAGGCGTGAGCCACTATGCCCGGCAATGATTGCCTTCTTTCAAGGGGATCTTCCAGATCACATGGCCAGCCCATTTCTCTGACATCTGTAAGATTCATTATCTGATGTTTACATGGACACTTAATCATGTCTGTTCTTCCTTGTATTTTGTCCAACCTATTTTGTGTAATGTTTATTGGGACAGGTCAATGAAAGCTGCTGAAGGGCATATAGCATCTTCCTGATGAATGGATGAATTCATGGGCTAGTACTATTTCTAGAGTGAAACACATGTTCTCTGTGTTTCTGTACATGTTCATGTAGTCTGGCCCATGAATTCTGAAGGCATTTGTGTGTTTAGAACATTAAAGAGCAAATCTAGACACTTTTTCTTGTTTGTTTTTCTTAGCTGTCCTCCACAAAGTTATACTATGAAATGAGCCTCTTGTTCTTTTGCTTTCAATCTCATGCCAGATTATAGCAAGGAAATTGCACATCGAATCAATAGCATGTGGCTCCACACAGTGACTGTAGTGTCAGAAGCAGAAGTTGGAGTGTAGAGCCTGACAAAGCATGTCACGCTGTTACTAACAGCAAGAGGCTCCAGGCTGGGTGCGGTGGCTCATGCCTGCAATCCCAGCACTTTGGGAGGCCAAAGTGGGCAGATCACCCGAGGTCAGGAATTCGAGACCAGCCTGGCCAACTCGTCTCTACTAAAAACTACAAAAATTAGCCAGGCATGGTGGCGCACCAGTAGTCCCAGCTACTCAGGAGACTGAGGCAGGAGAATCGCTTGAACCCAGGAGGCAGAGGTTGCAGTGAGCCAAGATCGTGACACTGCCCTCTAGCCCGGGCGAGAGAGTGAGATGCTATCTCAAAATTAAAAAAAAAAAAAAAGGCTCCATGCAGGAGAGGGTAGTTTGGTGACCTCCAAAATTGCAATTTGAGATGTTTCAATGATTTGGAAAACTGATATGAGTTATTTAAAATTAGGGCTTTCCTGGAAAATCCGGAACAGTGGGCACTGTGCTCCTCAATGATTCCCACTGTGCTAGAATCACAGAGGAGACAAAAGGATAAGTCATGTAATGTCCCTGCTATTGAGGAGCTTACAGTATTGTTGGGAAGCTAGGACTTTCAGAAAGGAAATATGTATAAGGTGGTTAATAAACAAGCTAAAAAAAAATCCAACAAGCATTTTCCCCTGTAGAATGTGCCAATCCTCTGTAGATCATATTTCAGATCCTCACCAACCTTTTGAAGAGGGGACGATCATTTCTATTTTAGAGATAAGTAAACGCAGCCCAGAGATGAGCCATATGCTCATGGTCACACAGTTGGTAATCTGTGGAGAAGGAATTTAAATCCAGGTTCTACTGGGCTCCAAGCTTGTGCTGTTTCCATTCTACTGTTGATCCATCCTCTCTTCTCCTCTACCACAGCAGATCTTCCAAAATAATGGTGAAATTATTATTCTTCCTAATTCAACATGTACACAAAGAACCAAGCCTGGTGGTATTGCGGCATTTCCCCCTATTTTCAAAATTATCTTTAAAACTGTTATAAGATTTTTATACAAAAAAGAAGGAAACAGGTGGCAGTAAAGGCAGAATATGTTATATTTGAACTACTCACAGCTTTGCTGGCTCTCATATAATTAAATCGTTCCTTTTCTTTTCAAGGCAATCATGTGGAACTAGCAAGATGAATAAAAATAAACTGATTCATGATTTCCTAGAAGTAGTTTCAAGAGGTGATGTGGAACTCATCTGTGACTATATTACTAAAGTCCAATCCATCCTCGGAAACCTTGACTTTCAGCACCCAGAGACGGGGAATACGCCTCTCATTACTGCAGCAGAGGAAAATCTAACAGAGGTAATGTGGCATGCTGGGCTCAAGGATAAAAAGTCTTCCAAGCTAAGGATTCTGAGAGTGAGGTATTTGTGAATAGTGATATCACCCATTGCCATAAAAGAATGTCTGAAGACAGAAAATGGGGTATGGGGAGGGGGATACCCTAAATCTAGACAGGAACCATCTCTATTCATTTCCTCACTCAGTCCACAAATATTCCTGCTATATCCAAGGTGATCACTAGATTTTATGGTGGATCTGGATGTGAATCAAACACAGATGCCATCCCCGAGGAGCTAATGGTCTAATGGCGCCACATAATGGACCCCCAACTCCATCAGTACCTGGAAATTTATGCTCTGCTCTAACAAATGCACATAAACCTGGCAGTACGGAAACAGGGGTAAATAAGTGAATAATAAGGGCTAAAAGGGCAGGAGACTTTGTCCTCTTTGTTCTAGCTGTATCTCCAGCTACCAGCAGAGAGCCTGACCCAGCCAGGTGTAAATAAATATTTATTAAATGGAGACATTAATGAAAAAGTAACTCATTTGGGTCTTACTCATCAGTTATATCATTGTGTGCTGTAACTTAAAAAGTTCTGTTTAAGCATTCAGGTAAAAGTGGCAACAATATGAGCATGTAGAGTTGGGGAGAGGCAGCAAAGAGGGAGGCTTCAGGAATAGAAAGGGCAAGAATAGGGAAACTAGGCTGGAAAAGACAAATTTCACTTAACTGTACAAGTTGATGCCTCTACAAGTTCTTGGGACTTTGCTTTTTTGTTTGTTTTGTTTTGTTTTTTGAGACAGGGTCACTCTGTCGCCCAGGCTGGAGTACAGTGGCACCATCTTGGCTCACTGCAGCCTCAACCTGCCCAGACTCAGGTGATTCTCCAAACTCAGTCTCCCAAGTCGCTGGAAATTACAGATGCACACCACCATGCCCGGCTAGTTTTTTTTTTTGTTTTTTTTTTTGAGACATGGGGTTTCAGCATGTTGCCCAGGCTGGTCTCAAACTCTTGGTTTCAAGAGATCCACATGCCTCAGCCTCACAAAGTGCTGGGATTCCAGGCATGGGCCACTACACCTGGCCAGTTCTTGGGACTTTAAATGCAAGTGGACCCTCAATCCTGCCTGGTCACCTTTGCTTCCTCAATTAGCCTCTCTTGACTATGTTTTAAGCTCCTTTTCTTTTTTGACTCCTTTCCATGAATGCTTTTTAAACAAATTATAAAATATAGCACAAATGCTAAAAAAAAAAAAGAAAGAAAATTAATGAAATAAGCACCTGTGTACCCAACACCCAGGCCAAAAATTAGAACATTGCCATGCCTCAAAAGCCCTCTCTATATATGCCTGTCTTGAATTGCATCCCCCACCCTGGCTAACCATTATCTTGAATTTTGGGTTAATAATTTCCTGGCCACCTCTGCATCTATGCCTAAATAATTACTTGCTTTTTCCTGCTATTGAACATTATAAAAACAAACTCACACTGTATATGCTCTTGCATAACTTTTTTTTTTTTTGAGATGGAGTCTCACTCTGTAGCCCAGGCTGGAGTTCAGTGGCATGATCTCGGCTCACATCAACCTCTGCCTCCTGGGCTCAAGCGATTCTCATGCCTCAGTCTCCCAAGTAGTTGGGATTACAGGTGTGCACCACCATGTCCAGCTAATTTTTTGTATTTTTAGTAGAGATGGGGTTTCGCCATGTTGCCCAGGCCGGTCCCAAGCTCCTGACAGACTCAGGCAATCCACCCACCTTGGCCACCCAAAGTGCTAGGATTACAGGCATGAGCCACTGTGCCTGTATTGTGGCATATATTTTTATCTAATGGAACACTAGATAGCACTAAAAATGAAAAACCATAGCTACACTTCATGTTTCAAAATGGAGGAATCCCAAAAACATGATAATGAACAGAAGCAGCAAGTTATGCAGGAACATGGCTGGGCATGGTGGCTCAGGCCTGTAATCCCAGCACTTTGGGAGGCTGAGGTGGGAGGATTGCTTGAGGTCTGGAAAAAGAGCTTAAATATATACATACACATATATACATACATATATACATACATACATACATAAATATATATACACAAATATATACATACACATATGTATATATATGCCACAATTTATCTGCCTACACAATTTATCTCCCTATCCTACTCTGGTGGACATCTGGGTGGTCTCCAGATTCTTGTCATTACAAAGAATGATGCTTCTTTCCATCAGCATTTAAAAATGCTTAGATAAGTGCCTTCTGCCAGCCCATAAAGAAGCAAACACCTCCACTGATCCCACGTCCTCCTGCAACCACTTCCTTTCCTCTCTCAGGCCTTTTCACTTGCAGATATCTCTCGAGAACTATGAAGGATCTGAGATTTTACCCTACTCGCAGCTAATGAGCGTGCCAGAATTGCTTGGATTCCTAGCAGAAGAAACAACTACTGGATCAGAGAAAAAGGGCAGTGTATTTATTCATAACAATAGCATTAGTCAGAATTTTAGCAGTTTTGTATCAGTTCCCTAAGCCCTAATTCCCACTGAGTGATAGGAAGAGGACCAAGTGACCCCTGAACATGCAGTGAGTTGCATGACAGCAGAGGAACCCTCAACTTAGAGACCCCTAATAATTTACAATGTGCAGTAAGCAAAGCTACTCTTTGCTACAGAAGGAGACACTATCTCCATCTTCCAAGGCCATTCACTATACAAATAAGCTTGAAAAGTTTGCGTGGAATAAAGGCAGTTGCACCTTTGCTCACAAGACCTGCAGAAATGTAAGAGACCTGTGGAGACATGCCTCCTAACAATGTCCACCCCTCATTTCTACACTATCTTGGCATCTGATTAATTTTCTCATTATTTCATCACTCTCTTGGCCACTCTGATTAATCTCACCAACAGAGGCTGGGACCAAATTCATCAATTTGTCTCATATAACATTCAATGAAAGCTACTGTCAACAGAACTCCAAGCAGCAGGAGGAGGCCAATCTACAGTACTCACCTCAACAATGCCGCTCAAAGTCCTGAATCCATTCAGCTGAACAAATCATATAAACCATCAGGGTCTGCTGTCAAAAACCAGGTGATGTAATCCCAGCACTTTGGGAGGCTGAGGCAGGTAGATCACCTAAGGTCAGGAGTTTGAGACCAACCTGGCCAACATGGGTGAAACCCCATCTCTATTAAAAATACAAATATTAGCCAGGCATGATGGCGGGTGCCTGTAATCTCAGCTACTACAGAGGCTGAGGCAGGAGAATTGCTTGAACCCAGGAGGCAGAGGTTGCAGTGAGCCAAGATAGTGCCACAGCACACTCCAGCCTGGGCAACAGAGGGAGACTCTGTCTACAAAAAAAAAAAAAAAAAAAAAAAGAATGTTTTACTGGTTTATCCTCACTGCCTCCACTTACTTACCTCTTCAAACTACTGCAGTCTGACATCTTCCTCTACTACTCCATTGAAACTGCTCTTGCCAATGTTCCCTACAATGTCCTTTGCCACTTCTATCTCTTAGCACCATTGGACTCCAATTTTTCTTCAAGTATTTTCTTCGTTGACCTCCTCCTGGTTTTTCCCCTTACGTCTCTGGCAACTTCTATCCAGTCCCCTTTATGGGTTGTTTCTTCTCATCCCTTAAATGTTGGTGTCCTTCAATCATGTGAGGATGGCCCCTGATTCTCAAGCCCATATCACATACAAACACACACACACAATGTTGAACTCCAACTAAATATTTCCACTTGTATATTACAGACATCCCAAACACAACATGTCCAAAATTATCTTCATCATCTTTCTTCCCAAACCTTACCCTCCTGAGGGACACCAGCATCAGTGTTACCCATCTTATGAAATCAAATAAACATTTAATTATTTGAAATTGAATTAAATTATGGCATCATCATCTATTTATCTTAAGCCATTCATTCACTCATTCATAAAATATTTATTCATGTGATAAGATCTCTTGCCCTTGGGGACTTACATTTGAATGAAGGTGAAACACAACAAATAAGGAAACAAGAAGCGCTTACATAAATTACAAATTGTTGTTAGTACTTTGAAGTAACCAATAGAGTGGCTTCTCTTTTGATAAAGTGGTCAAGAAATCCTTAATGATGTGGTTGTATTTATGCCAAGACATAAACGAAGGGCAATTGGGGTAGAGGGAACAGCAAAGACAAAGACCTTGGTTAGGAAAAAAAAAATCTTGGCCGGGCGCCCAGTGGCTCACACCTGTAATCCCAGCACTTTGGGAGGCTGAGACGGTCGGATCACCTGAGGTCAGGAGTTCGCGACCAGCCTGACCAACATGGAGAAACCCCGTCTCTACTACAACTACCAAATTAGCCAGACGTGGTGGTGGGGGCCTGTAATCCTAGCTACTCAGGAGGCTGAGGCAGGAAAATCGCTTGAACCCTGGAGGCGGAGGTTGCAGCGAGCCAAGATCGTGCCATTGCACTCCAGCCTGGGCAATGAGAGTGAAACTCCGTCTCAAAAAAAAAAAAAAAAAAAAAAAGGAAAAACAAATCTTGCATTTTTGAAGTATAGAAAGGTGACTTGATCTTGCAGAGGGAGGGTGAAGAATGGCACAAGAAGATAAAGCTGGAAATGCAGGCAGGGGCTGGATCATGCAAAGCCATAAAGGCATGAAAAGGCATTTTCAAAAACTGCTTTATTGAGATAAAATTCATATACCATACAATTTACTTACGTAAATTGGCCACTTCCATGTTTTTTTGTATATTCATATTAATGTTCAATCCTCACAATTGATTTTAGAACACATATCATCTCAAAAAGGACTTCATCTCCAGAAAAAGTAGATAAAAAGAAACCCGATATCCTTTAGCTATCACTCTCTATCCTTTCTTCCCAACTCCCACCCCAGCCCTAAGCAGTCACTTATCTACTTTCTGTCTGTATAGCTGTTCTTTTTTTATTGTTTTTTGTTTATCTGTTTGTTTGTTTTGAGACAGGATCTCACTTTGTTGCCCAGGCTGGAGTGCAGTAGCACGATCACAGCTCACTGCAGGCCCTACCTCCTGGGCTGAGGTGATCCTCCTGCCTCAGCCTCCCGGGTAGCTGGGACTACAGGCATGTGCCATCACACCCAGCTAATTTTTGTATTTTTTGTAGAGACAGGGTTTCACCATGTTGCCCAGGCTGGTCTTGAACTCCTGAGCTAAAGTGATCCACCTGCTTCGGCGTCCCAAAGTGCTGGGATTACAGGCATGAGCCACCGTGCTTGGCCTCTGTAAATTTTCTTATTTGAGATTTTCATATGAATGGAATCATACAGTATGTGGTCTCCTGTGATTGGCTTCTTTCACTTAACATAATGTTTTCAAGGTTCATTCATGTTGTAGCATGTGTCACTACTTTATTTTTATAGCCAAATAATATCACATTGTCTTGATATACAACATTTTATTTATCCAATCCATTGACAGAAAATGGTTCTTTTCATCTTTTGGTTACATTTTGAATAGTGCTTCTGTAAACATTTGGTGTGAGTATATGTTTTCATTTCTCCTGAGTACCATACCTAGGAGTGGAATTGCGGGATCATAGGGGAGTTCTATGTTTAATCATTTGCGGAACTGACAGACTGTTTTTCTTTTCTTTTCTCTCTCTCTCTCTTTTTTTTTTTTTTGAGACAGAGTCTCACTCTGTCACCCAGGCTGGAGTGCAGTGGTGCAATCTTGGCTCACTGCAACCTCCGCCCCCTGGTTTCAAGCAATTCTCCTGCCTCAGCCGCCCGAGTAGCTGGGATTACAGGTGCCTGCCACTGTGCCTGGCTAATTTTTGTATTTTTAGTAGAGATGGGGTTTCACCATCTTGGCCAGGCTGGTCTTGAACTCCTGACCTCATGATCTACCCACCTTGGCCTCCCAAACCAGACTGTTTTTCAAAGTGGATGCACCGTTTACACTTCCACCAGCAGAAATGGTGGTATGAGGGCTCCAAGTTCTTCTCATCTTTCCAACTCTTGCTGTTATCTGAATTTTTGACTTGGGCCTTTCTAGTGGGTTTCATGCAGAAGCACTTGAAATGGAGAGAAGGCCGTTCCATTGCTTCAGACAAGGGACCATGGTGGCCTGGTCTGCAGTGGCAGTACAGGAGACAGACAAAAGTACACTGCAGACAGTATCTTGGAACTATCCCTGATTTCTGGCTCACCGTTAACACCCACATTGAATAAGTGGCTATGTTTTGTTAATTCCACCTCCTAAGTGTTCCTAGATTATGCCCTCAGCCACTAAGTCTCCACTACCATTTCTCTTGTTCAGTCACTGTCGTCTCTCCCTGAGGCCACTGTGGTAGTCTCCTCCCTGGTTCCCCACTTCCCTTCTTCCCCACATCAATCTATTTCAGCAGTCAGAGTGATTTTCTAAAACACTGACTTGATTATGTCATTTTCCTGAGGAAAATCTTTCACTGTCTGCCTATTGCCCTGAAGACCCAGCCCTAACTCCTCAGAGGGGTTTGTCAGGTCTTTCAGGACTGAGGCACAGCTGATTTCTCCACCCGCATCTCCTTCCCTTCCTTTTCTTATCCTGGGCTCTAGACATACCTAACTCCTTCCAGAGCTTTGAATATTACTTGCCCTCTTGTACACACTGTACTTTATTTACACTGTATCCTCTGCTTGGAACAATCTTTCTCCCAGTCTGCCTGGCTGAGTCTGATTCCTCAGGTCTTAGCTTAGACATCACTTTCTCCAAAAAGTCTTCACAGACTCTCCAAGATATCTTAACAGATTTCGTCGAAGTGCCCCCATCATCCTCTTGTATTCACTTCTCTTGTTACATTTATCACCCCATGTTGCAATTGCCTTTTTTTTTTTTTTTTTTTTTTTTTTAATATGTCTCTGTTCTTCACTAGACTGCAAATACTTTAAAGGCTGGCTGCTGGTCTTGTTCATTGGTGCAGTCTCAGCACCAAGGACAGTTCTTAACATTCAACTGGGCAGTCTGTCCCCTCACCATATTGAATAGAGTTTACTCTCTTCCTAGAAACACTTGCAGAAATACTTGTGACATTCAAGAATATGTAAGCCTGAATCATCTTTGTTTTTGTATTTTTTAGAGACAGGATCTTGCTATGTTGCCCAGGTTAGAGTGCAGTGGCTATTCACAGTAGGATTATAGTGCACGATGGCCTTGAACTCCTGGGCTCAAATGATCCTCCTGCCTCAACCTCCCAGTAGCTGGGATTCTAGGCACACACAACCATGCCTGCTCCTTTTGGTTTTGTATTCTTGATTATAGACAGTTATAAAACTTCAATGTTTTCTGTGGATTTAACATACAATACTCATAGATCTCTAGTCCCTGCAAAAAAGACTATCCAAAAATCATGCATGTCATGGAGATTTTTGTTCCCCCAAATTAAAAAGGGCAAATAGCAGTTACCCACATCCCAATGAATCAGATCCATGCCTAAGTCAGTTTTCCACCCAGCTCTGAAGACACTGTTGGTACTTAAAAATATTTAACTAAGACTGTGTCGTTTTGCAGGTTGTTGGATTTCTTCTGGAAAAGGGAGTAGATATCACCCTTTGCAATTACAGCAATCGAACCGCAATTCATGTAGCTAATTGCAATATCCAAAGACAACTCTTGGCAGTCAATAGAATCCAGGCTCCCCAAATGCAACTTCTACAAAGTTCATGGCAAGGTGATCTTGAGCAAGTTCAACATTTACTGGTTAGTTGATATTTGTTTCTGTCTTTGGGTGGGTGAGTGAATGGTGAAAAGGGCACAGACTACATATGACTCCTTTTAAAGAAAAATAAGTTCTTTCCAAATGTAATCCTAGGAAGTTTCAGACAGAATATATAAAAAAGAAAGGGGATCAAACAGGACACTGGAGTGGAAAACAAGATAATAAAAAAACACAGGAGCAGTCGATTTCCACCTTCCTTGAGCTGGATGCTAGAAGTCACGCAACACCCCTGGGAAACGATTTGCTCCCAGGAAGCCTCCAGAGGACGACTATCAACTTGCTCAGAGGAGTTCCCTTGGCATCATTGCCATTTGTACAATTGCTGCTTAGATCCCTTTGGACCAGTTGCTGTTATTATCTTTATCCTGAAAAAGGAATTTGAGAGCCTATGCCTTGCATAATATTTAGTTGTCATGAAAGAGTTCAGAGGATACATTTTTAAAGGGCTGTCTTCTCAGGGTATTGATCCTCGTGTTGAGATTTTCTACTTACAGATACTTTTTCCCAAAGCAACTTGCAAACTCATACGCATAACCAAGGACATTAATTATTGGTGACTGGCAATTGCCTACTCTTGGCATTTACCTTCAAAGAGACTGTCAGACCATGTGACCTTCCAACTGAAAGAAAATCAATTGCTGCTAGGAAACAGTTTCCTCTAATCCCTTATGGTAAAGACACAAACAGATAAAGAAAAAAGTGAAAGATATTCCAGTCAGGTACAGTTCAAGGAGAGATATAACAAAACCAAACAATACTTCAAATTCTTTTGTTGGACTAAATGGTAGTCTAAAATTGCCAGACATCACGAACTGAGGCTTAGAAATTTTTCTGAAAGACAATGTATTTTACTTAATGGTGTTTTCAGCAGTCGTAATCTAATTTTTGTTTGTTTGTTTGTTTGTTTTTTGACGGAGTCTTGCTCTGTCGCCCAGGCTGGAGTGCAATGGCGCGATCTCGGCTCACTGCAATCTCCACCTCCCGGGTTCACGCCATTCTCCCACCTCAGCCTCTGGAGTAGCTGGGACTGCAGGCGCCCGCCACCACGCCTGGCTAATTTTATTTTTGTATTTTCAGTAGAGACAGGGTTTCACCGTGTTGTGTTAGCTAGGTTGGTCTCAATCTCCTGACCTTGTGATCCGCCCGCCTCGGCCTCCCAAAGTGCTGGAATTACAGGCATGAGCCACTGCGCCCGGCCCAATGTCTGTTTTTATAACCACATTTTTAACCCCTAAACATTAGGAACCAAGTTTTAAGAAACTGGTACCTGCAACTGGATCTATACCTTGATCAACAGATGCTGAATTGATATGGTATTGCAAGACTATTCTCAGTTCAAAATTTTCATATTGGTTCTAATAATAAACATTGATATCAGAGGTGGTTTCTTCTTAGCGACTAAAAAAAAATTAACTAATTAATTCCCACAGTACCCTGCTGAAGTAATACCATTATCTCTAGTTTGTCCCTAGAGAAGCTGAGGTAGAGACACTGAGTATACTTACATGGCATAAAGTGAAATAGAGATGGAAATTAGTGCATTTCTTTGGTCTATAAAATGAACAATTTAGGTGTTTTGGCCTGCGGTTGCTTTTCAGTTTTGAATTATCCAAATTAAGTTTTACTTTCATTAAGGCATCAAATTACATCCATATGCCTGCCTCCATTTGACTATATAAATACAGGTAAGTTAGCTGTTTTTTAAATTTTTTTTTTTTTTTTTTGAGACAGGGTCTCACTATGTTGCCAAGGCTGGGGTGCAGTGGCGTGATCACAGCTCACTGCAGCCTTGACTTTCCCAGGCTCAGGTGATCCTCCCACCTCAGCCTCCTGAGTCACCAGGACTACAGGTGCATGCCACCCTGCCTGGCTAATTTTTTGTATTTTCAGTAGAGATGGGGTTTTGCCATGTTGCCCAGGCTGGTCTCAAACTCCTGGGCTCAAGCAATCCACGTGCCTCAGCCTCCTAAATTGCTGTGATTACAGGCGTGAGCCACCATGCCCGGCTGAGCTGCTATGTTATTATAAATTATTTATTCATTCAATGAATGTTTACTGAGCACCTACTGTGTGTCAGACACTCTGCTAAGTGCTTTTTACATTCTAGTGCCAATCAGCAACATAACCCTACAAGGAAGACACTACTATTCCAACTTACAGCTGAGGGCTCTGAAGTTTAGCAAATAGGGTTGCCAGATTTTGCAAATAAAAATACAGGACACCCAGTTAAATTTAAATTTCAGATAAACAACAAATAATTTTTTGTATAAATACATCCCAAATGAAAATTATACATGATTTAACTGGATACCCTCAATTTATCAGGGTGATTTGGTCACCTTTTAACAGGGTGTCCCTGATACAGCCTGTCAGGGAAGTTTAACTACCTTAAGGAGCTGAGATTGAAACCCAGATCTGTCTTTCTGGCTTGTGTTCTTTCACCTCATCAGTTCCCTTTCAGGACAGACACTGAGAAAGAACATATTGAAGTTATAATGAAATGTTGGCCAAGCAATGAAAATGCAAAGATTAGCATAAAGAGCTATGTAGTAAAAACACAACAGAAATAAAGCTGCATGTTTCTAAAGGCATCTGAAGAGTTCCTGGATATAAATTTCCCAAACCAACATGGCTTGACCCCTCTGATGCTGGCTGTGAGAGATGTGGACCTGTTTGAGAGTCTTGACATGGTAACAGTGTACAGACCTGTGGAAGTTCTGTCCCAGCTCCTAAGGCATCATGCGTGAGTATGAGCAGTTAGTCAGCCCAGCTGAAGGGTGTCTATTCCATTGTTATTTACAGAAATCACATGTAAACCGAGACACAAAGCTTCTTTTTTACCCTTTCCCTCCCTCCCTCCCATCCTTTTCTTTCTTTTCTTTCTTTCTTTCTCTCTTTCTTCTTTCTCTCTGTCTCTCTCTTTCTTTCTTTTCTCTCTCCTTCCTTCCTTCCTTCTTTCCTTCCTTCCTCTCTCTCTCTTTCTTTCTTTCTTTCCTATTTTTTATACAGGATCTTGCTCTGTTGCCCAGGCTGGAGTGCAGTGGTGTAATCATAGCTCACTGTGACCTCAAACTCCTGGGCTTAATGGATCCTCCTGCCTCAGCCTCTCGAGTAGCTGGAACTACAGGCACATACCACTATGCCCGGCTAATTTTTAATTTTTTGTGGGGATGGAGTCCCACTATATTGCCCATTCTGGTCTCAAACTCCTTCCCTCAAGCTACTCTCCCATCTTGGCCTCCCAAACTGTGGAGATTACAGGCTGTTTTCTACTATATATACCAAATGCACATGCATCATCATAAAAGTGACTTCACAATTGCAAAGTGATGTGCAGTTTCTAAAATTTGCTACCTATTATTCTTATGATATCTGGCTCTTTGTTTCATTTCTTGAAATGATTACTGTTTTGGTAGTTACTGGGAATGTCAAATAATTCTTGAGTATCCAACTCTCTACCCCCAAGATATTACTAATTATTTCAGAAAACACTGTCAATGTCTGAAAAGCAATTTATAATAGTGTTTTCCAGTTATCTTAAAATTACTATATGCCAAATGCTCTTTTAGGAGGGGGGAGATAAACAATGAATTTTTTTTTTTAAATAAGAGGGTTAATAAGCAATCTCTCATGTTACAATTGCAGTTTCCTAAAGCTGTTACTTAGTTATCTTGTCATCAAATAAGAACAGATGGCCTGAGCTCTTTCTCAGTATTTCATATGAATTTCGTTTTGGAAAAAAAAAGGAGGAGGGAACTTCAAGAACAAAATTATAGTCAAGAATACAAGATATTGTAAAAGGATCAGTTAGTATAATGGAATGAAAAGGGAATTTTGAAGCTACTTCAGCCTAGTGTTGAGAAATAGTTTGGCCAATTGATAAAAGTGGAGATTCCTGGACATCATCCCAGAGATGTTCAGTAGGTCGGGATTGTGGTCCAGAATACTGGAAATCAAGGTATGCCACTTGGAGACACCCTAATCTAGGCAGATGAGGAGAGGTCCCAATGAGTTTATCTTTACTTGTTTTTATGCACCCTTAAATAATTATAAAAATTTTTGTCCAAAGTTGGGAATTCTCTGCAAATATGATAAGTGGCTTGCTTAAGGCCATATATCAAGGTAGTGGCAACCCCAATTCTCAGTCCTATGCTATTTCTTTTGAATTACAATCTTTGATGAAGAAAAGTCCATAAGAGAATATTACTGTGGCTCATGACACATTACCCGGTCCCATAGCAACGAAGAGATTCAAATTCAAATGTTTTAGGATACAGACCATGATCCACTTGCTCCTTGTCCTAGAATAGGATAAGTAAAGCAAGTTTCATCGTTTCCCTCACTGTAATCTATTAATGGGATTCTCATCATTTCACTTTGGATTTCTCTGAGCTGATATCTAATGCAAGGGTTCAGTACAACATAGGATAAGAAGAGACTTGTGCTGCTGTAAATGGTCCTAAGATCAGCCAGTTGGGCTTACCAACCACAAAGCCAGGTAAAGAGGAATGAAAAGGCCATGTGGGGGCCGGGCGCGGTGGCTCACGCCTGTAATCCCAGCACTTTGGGAGGCCAAGGCCGGCAGATCACGAGGTCGGCAGATCGAGACCACTCTGGCTAACACGGTGAAACCCCATCGCTACTAAAAATACAAAAAAAATCAGCCGGGCGTGGTGGCGGGCCCCTGTAGTCCCAGCTACTCGGGAGGCTGAGGCAGGAGAATGGCGTGAACCCGGGAGGCGGAGCTTGCAGTGAGCCGAGATCCCACCACTGCACTCCAGCCTGGGCGACAGAGTAAGACTCTGCCTCAAAAAAAAAAAAAAAAGAAAAGGCCATGTGGAGAGGCACACTTTGGTTTTTATGACAAGATTGCTCCACTCATCCAAGAGACCATGAAATAAAAGTATCAGCTTAATTTTAAAGAGAAGATTCTATGCCATTCCACCATTTTGAATCATAAAAGAGCTAGCTGTTAACATTAGAAAAAAGAAATATCAAAAAAGTCAGCAGTTAGCTTAATTATTGAAAAGAAAAAATCAAGTGAGCTATTTGGAATAAGACAATCGTTTATCAAAATGTTTTAATCCTTATGACTCATTGAAAAAAATTTAAAAATATAAAAAAAAAACAAAAGATGTTTTTATCTTTACTTGATTTTATGCACCTTTGTCCAAAGTTGGGAATTCTCTGCAAATCTTAGAATGTTTTTAGAATGGGGATGGGAATAAAGATACACAGCAAATTCCTTTTATTTAAAATCTTGTAAAATTGTCATCCACTATTCATACATTTTGAAATCATTATTATTATCCCCAAACTACATAAGATTACTTTTTATTTATTTGATGTAAATGTTTCCCTCTCATATTAGTTTTCTTTTTTCAGCAGATTCAACTAAATAAAGTTTAATGTTGATTCTGTTCTTCCTAGAGATCCTAAACTTTGTGATTTTAGTGGAAAATCAGCGATACATTATGTGTCACAAGTAGAGAGTTCAAAGAAACAGCAGCTTTTGGACATTTTAATGAGTTCTATGCCAAAACCAGGTAAATACTTTCACTCCACATGCATAATTTCCCAACCCAAAAATTCCTGTTAGAACTCTTTCTTTTTCTACATCTGTTTGATGGATCCATTTAAAGAAATCAAGTCCACGGCTATTTATGGAGCAGTGACTCTGTACAAGGCCCACAACTAGGTGCTCTGGGGGATGCAAAGAAGTCTAACGCAAGGTTTAAATTTTTGAAAATATACAGCATGGTCAGGGGCACATCACATAAGTCAGAGAGAAAGAGCTTGCTGTAAACTTGAAAGGAGAAGAGGGACTTATAGTGGTTCTTGAAGGCTGGATAACAGTGGGAAGGTTTGATATAGGTGGGAAAAGAGTCCATGCAAAGACAAAGAAACAGCCACAGCAAGAAGTATAACGAAAAGTGTGCCGCTGAGCAGCGTGTGACTTTGTGAAAGCTGCCTGACTTTATTGTTTGATTCGCTTTCTGTTTGAAGCTTCGGGGGCAGAGGACAAAGCTATACCTAAGAAGGTTTCATGAAGGAGGTGAGACTTGATCTGACCTTTGAAAAAAGGATGCAATTTGATTTTGTGGAGCAGAGGCCCCTTGCTGGGAGTGAGCATAGCTTATCCCAGGGGCAAACAAGAAACTAGAACTGAAAGTTCATGTCAGGAAAAAGAGAAACAAAAGGTCAGATACATAAAGAAACTGGGTCCATGGAGGGGAGAGCCTTAGATGTCAGGCTGAAGGACATCACTTTTTTTTTTTTCAATAAAACAGACACTAAAGAATTTTAAGCCAGAGAATGATGAAGGCCATGTTTTAGGAATATTAACCTGTTCCTATCGTGTTGGCTACATCTCAGGGAAAAGGCAGGGATCTCTATTAAGAAATTATAGAAGTGCCTGTATGTGTGTGGTAAGAACTAGGGAATGAGTCCTTGGGTGGGGCGTGAGAGTGAGCCTGAGAGACGCTGGGAGTGGTGGGTCTAGGAGACATTGTGAAAGAACAATTCACAGAACTGCAAGATGTGATGTTGACAGCGGAGACAGAGACAAAAGCTGAGAAACTTGAGTCAAAGATGACTAAATTTTAAGGCCTGGAAAGTGCAGGAGATGGAAATACAACCAACAAAATGGGAGCACATTGGAACTTTGAAGTAGCAAGTTTCTGTAGGACTGGGCTTGTGGGAAAGGACCGGTTGAAAGGTTAGTTTGGGAGTTCTCTACAGAGAGGAGATTGTGAGGACATGACGGTGGGTGAAGTCGTTGAGGGACTGACGAGAGTGAGAAAATTGCAGAGGGCTGAGCCAAGGAGGTGCACCCACAGATAGAGAGGAGCGGTGGGAACATCAGGACTCAGGAAGTGAGAGGAGAAGGAGAAGAATCAGAAGAGAGTTGCAGGAAGAAAGGCGCAGGAAACAATGTTAAATTGGAAAAGAGATTACAAAGCAGATGTGGTAAGGATGTGAGACGTTTCAATGGCAGGATATAGGCAGAAGATAGATTGCAGAGAGTAAAGAAGGAAAATATGATGAAGAAATGGAAAGTCTGGATATAGATCACTTGTTCAATTTTGTTTCCACTGCAAGATAAATGGAGGAGCCACTGAAAGAGCTGGAGTTTTTGTTGAAAGAAGCCAATGCTTATTTGAAGAAGCCAGGATAGCAGGAGGGGATACATATGAGAGCAATGTCCCTAGGGTACAAACTGGGAGTCTGCTGTTTGGTGTTAGGAACTCTGTCCATTTAATGTGGCTTTAATCACTAGATAGGAAGTGTGCTCAGAGGAGCTGAGTGTCTGTCCTGGGCAACTGTAGAGCAAATGTGATTTCCAGCTTATCATTGGGGTTTCACTTAGCAACTTTGCCTACCACAAACCATTAATCCCAAACATTTGAAGTGATAACTGTTGATCGCTATTAATTTAACTTTATGATTCACTCCCTTCTACAAACTAAAGAAGAAAGTTTGAGCGATCCAAATTTTTTAAATTATAGGATGGTCTGTAAGGCCCTGTATTGCTTTGATTTCAGTTGTTAGCCAAATTGTGCAGAAATTATCCTCAATCCCCAAGAAATAACTTCAGGGGCTTCAGGGCAGTGCACAGATTCAGAGAAAGAAAATACAGTATCGATTGAGCCAGCACTAAGTCTTCAGTACCCTGAAAAATACATGGTAGTTTTTCAGGGTTCAGTTGGAAGAGGCCAAGAAGCATCTCCTAATCTTCCACTAGTAGAAGTCCATAATGATGGGTCATCCTCAGGAAACATGGAAGACAGATGTCCTTCCTCTGCACAGCTCTGGAGAAGAGGGTTCCCTAACCTTGAACTGCTGATGGCTTTAATGGCTAAAAAGTTCTTACTCATGTCCTAGCACCCTACAGAGGGTTTTGCAATGACGATGTAGACATTAAGTATGAGGTGACTGGATTTAAGTTGAACTAAAATCTGACTCATGTTAAGTTTTAATTTCTCATACAGCTTAAAATTTGGTGGGTGCTCAGATCAGATGGGATGATTGATTCATCCTAACTCTCTAAAAAATATTTCACTTGCTCAAAATCTCAAAGTACCTGTCTGATTTTTTTGCCCTTATGTAATAGCAGTTACCATCAAAGCCTTAAAAAAAATAGTAAGCCATCCACTCTGTAGACTCTTGTCTTCACATCTCTTCTTGTGAAAATTAGTGCTTGAAGCTTCATCAGGATCCCAGACCACTATTTCAGGAAAATCTTTGACAAAATGGAGCTGATTTTAGAACATAGAGCTAGATCTTCCTTTGAAATTGCTGGAGCTGAATCTTATCAAAATATACTATTATGTTTCTTTTGATAGAAAGACATGCTGAGTCATTGCTTGACATTTGTCATGATACAAACTCTTCTCCAACTGATATGATGACAGTTACCAAAAATCAAAACATCATCTTGCAAAGCATCAGCAGCAGTGAGGTAAGAGCCTCCCTTTAAAGAAACAACAGAGAGCCTACTCCATGTACTACTTTATCTGTATTGCTTGAATACTTCATAACACTCATATATTACAATTTTATTTTTAAGTGTAATCATAAAAAAGCATATTTGTTAAGACACTCTTCTGAAAGTTTAATCTCAGAGCAGTAATTAGCTAGTAAACTCTGAGACTCATGCATAAGATGTGTGTGTACACATGTGTGTGTGTGTATGTGTGTGTGTCTTAGTCAGTTCTGGCTGCTATAACAAAGTACCATAGATTGGGTAGCTTATAAACAGAAATTTATTTCTTACAGTTCTGGAGGCTGGAAGTCAGATCAGGGTGCCAGCAGGTTTGAGTCTGGTGAGGGCTGTCTTCTGGACTGCAGATTGCCAACCTCTCATATGCTCACTTGATGGAGAGAGAGCTAGCTAGTGCTCTGGGGTCCCTTTTATAAGAGGCACTAATCCCATCATGAGGACTCTACTTTCATAACCTACCTCCCAAAGGCCCTACCTCCCACTGCCATCGCATTGGTAGTTAAGATTTCAACATACACATGTTGGTGGGACACAAATATTCAGTTCTTTACTCTGGGTGAGCGTGCCTGTGTGTGTGTGTGTATGTGTCCCCAGTACCACAGAAGATTGTTTCAGCTGAATCCATACTAAATAATCAAATGTACCTTCCTTTTTCTGTACGTTAATAACGAAAAGGAAGTCTAGGCTAGCCATGGTGGGTCACACCTTGTATTAGTCCATTTCACACTGCTATAGATACTACCTGAGACTGGGTAATTTATAAACAAAAGAGGTTTAATTGACTCAGAGTTCCACATGGCTGGGGAGGCCCCAGGAAACTTACAATCATGGTGGGAGGCAAAGGGGAAGCAGGCACATCTTCACAAGGTGGTAGGAGAGACAGAGAGGGTGCAGGGGAAACTGCCACTTTTAAAACCATCAGATCTTGTGAGAACTCCCTCACTATCACAAGAACAGTATGGAGGAAACTGCCCCCAAGATCCAATCACCTTCTACAAAGTCCCTCCCTTGACATGTGGGGATTACAATTCAACATTAGATTTGCTGGGGGACACAGAGCCAAATCATATCATACCTGTAATTCCAGCAGTTTGTGAGGCTGAGGATCTCTTGAGGCCAGGAGTTCTGGACCGGCCTGGGCAACAAAAAGAGACCTCATCTCTACTAAAAATAAAAAAAATTAGCTGGTCATGATGGCACACGCCTATAGTCCCAGCTACTTGGGAGGCTGAGGTGGAAGAATCACTTGAGCCCAGGAGTTTCAGGCCACAGTGAGCTATGATTGCGCCAGTGAACTCTAGCCTGGGTGACAGAGCAAGACCGTGTGTCAATTTTTTTAAAAAGGAAAAGACAGGCGCGGTGGCACACGCCAGTAATACCAGCACTTTGGGAGGCCAAGGCGGGTGGATCACCTGAGGTCAGGAGTTCAAGACCAACCTGGCCAACATGGTGAAAGCCCATCTTTACTAAAAATACAAACAATTAGCCAGGCTTGGTGGTGGGCACCTGTAATCCCAGCTATTCAGGAGGCTGAGGCAGGAGAATCGCTTGAACCAGGGAGGCAAATGTTGCAGCGAGCCAAGATTGTGCCATTGCACTCTAGCCTGGGCAACAAGAGCAAAACTCCGTCTCAAAAAGAAAAGGAAAAGAAAAGGAGATCATTAATCTGATCATATGAAACCCATAATAGGGTACCAAAAAGGAGGTGCCTCCTCGTGCCCCTGGTTATCATCCTGTCTGTGATGAATGACTTTACAAAAAGTCCCCTATAGTACAGTAACAGTATTAGTAACAAACATTGCAGCCCATAGAAAACTGTGGAATGAGACCCAAGATGTACAACAAACTGGCAGCAGTAGTTGCCTACAGAGAGAGAACTGGAGATGCAATTTGCACCGTGTACTCATTTGTACCTTTTGAATGTTTATAAAAATTAACATATTCCAATTAAAGATCCTACTACTCTATATTTTATTGGTTAAAAAAAAAAGTCCAAAAAATTGTTTATTTATTTTGAGATTGGGGTCTCATTCTGTTGCCCAGGCCGAAGTGCCCTGGCATAAACATGGCTCACTGGAGCCTCAATCTCCCAGGCTCAAGCAATCCTCCTACCTCAGCCTTCTGACTAGCTGGGACTGCAGGCACATGCCACCACACCCAGCTAATTTTTAAAATTTTTTGAACTCCTAGCCTCAAGCAATCCTCCTGCCTCGGCCTCCCAAAGTAGTGGGATTACAGGCATGAGCCACCATGCCCGGCCCCATTGCCCATTTTCTAATTGGATTATTTGCTTTCTAACTGATAGGTTTAGAGAAGCCTTTATATATTCTAGGTATATGCTTCATAAAATATTTTCTCCTAGTCAAGAAAATAATTTGACTTGTTTTTTAAATCCTTTTAATGTTTTATTAAAAAGAAGTTTTAAATTTTGATAAAAAACAACATCCATTTTTTTCTTTATGGATCATGATTTTTGTGACTAAGAATTGTTCACCCAAGCCCAGGACACAATTTTATCCTACGCTATCTTCTAAAAGATTTATAGTTTCACATTTTACATTTAGATTCATAATCCAATTACAGCTTTTTTTTTTCTTTTTTTTGAGATGGAGTCTCACTTCTGTCACCCAGGCTGGAGTGCAGTGGCACGATCTCTGCTCACTGCAACCTCTGCCTGCCAAGCAATTTTCCTGTCTCCGCCTCCTGAGTGGCTGGGATTACAGGTGCCCACCACCACGCCTGGCTAATTTTTGTATTTTTAGTAGAGATGGGGTTTCACCATGTTGGCCAGGCTAGCCTCGCATTCCTGAGCTCAGGTGATCCGCCTGCCTTGGTTTCCCAAAGTGTTGGGATTATAGGTGTGAGCCGCCACACCCAGCAGAATTTGAGTTAATTTTTACAAAGTACAAGGTTTAGGTTGAGGTACGTATTTTTGCCTGTTGTTCCTCTATCATTTGTTGAAAAGACCATACTTCCTCCACTGATTTACTTTCACATCTTTGTAAAAAAAGAAAGAAAGAAAAAGAAAAAGAAAAAAGATCTGGGCCAGGTGCAGTGGCTTATGCCTATACTCCAAGCACTTTGGGAAGCCAAGACAGTAGGATCACTTTGGGGGGGCAAGAGTTTGAAACCAGCTTGAACAACATAGCAAGACCTGTCTCTACAAGAAATTTTAAAAATTAGCTGGGCATGGTGGTGTATACCTGTAGTCCTAGCTACTCAGGAGGCTGAGGCAGGATAATCGCTTGAGCCCAGGAAATTGAGGCCTCAGTGAGCCAAGACCATGCCACTACTCTCCAGCCTGGCCAACAGTGAGAGGCCCAATCCCTTAAAAAGTATATATGTTGAGCTTCTTTCTTCAATTAAACTACTATCAATTCTTTTTTTTTTTTTTTTTTTTTGCTGTTGTTGCCCAGGCTGCTGGAGTGGAATGGCTCGATCTCGGCTCACCACAGCCTCCGCTGCCCGGGTTCAAGTGATTCTCCTAACTCAGCCTCCGGAGTAGCTGGGATTACAGGCATGGGCCACCATGCCCGGCTAATTTTGTATTTTTAGTAGAGACAGTGTTTCTCTATGTTGGTCAGGCTGGTCTTGAACTCCCGACCTGAGGTGATCTGCCCGCCTCGGCCTCCCAGAGTGCTGGGATTACAGGCATGAGCCACCGTACCCGGCCTAAACTACTATCAATTCTAAGATGTGTACTTTGCATTTTAACCTCTTTGAAGTTAGACATCTTACAATTGTCACTGTCAAATTGGTACTGTTTTGTCATTTTTAGTGGTACATAAAACAACAGTGTAGCTTTTAATCAAGGACATCTTAGATTTAGTGAAACATTGGTAGGATACATTGCTAAACCCAAGTCACAATATAAGATGTCAGAAAGTCGATAGAGAAGTGAGAAATGATTTTGCAGCATGGAGAATGGTAAAACCTAATTTTCCAGAGAAAGGATATTAATGAGAATCAAGATGATGTACTGCAAAAGAACCATGGAAAAGCCCAGGAATTAGAGGCACCAGGTACTGCAGACGTTGGGAGTTAGCATGAGGTTGAAAAACAGGAGGGTTTGGTTGAAAATGTATATAAGGAGCAGAGAGATCCCCAACATTCTACTTCCACTCTACGTAACTACATCACTACTCCTTCCCCACCCTCACAGAAGGCAGGAAGATTTGGTGGAGGATGATTTGAGCTGGAGGAATTCTGGACTTAGTAACAACATACAAGGTGAAAGATGGGAATCAGGTCTCAACCTACAGGCTTAAGTCTGAATATTGACAGAGAGATTGCATCCATCCTCCTTCCCCACATAGCTCCCATATGGCCAGCAGCCCGTTTATACTACCAAGCCAAAAGACTGGAAGATTCTCTTCTGGAGATTTAATAACCCCAGAAAATAAACCTACTGACACTGACATTTTTAAGTTCCCTGAAACAAAAGCATTTCACTACCAGATTAACCCCAGCGAAGCCCACCAACAGGTAAATAGCAATATACATAGAGAACTTCTAGTCATATTTTTAGTGTCTCTTTCTTAATATAAAGAGCCAAGATAGCCAAGGGTTACCAGGTATTTGAGGAAAGCCTCCAATATGAAAAGTAGCATCAAAACAACAAGGAATGCAGATGACATCAGGAGCACAGAGAAATGAAGGGGAAGAAATAGTTTTAAAGGGAGGAGAGAAAAATAAGGAAAAAAAATGTTATCAGAACCAAATGATATGAGTTTTCAAGTTTAAAGCACCCATCACTGCAGGACCCATCATTGCAGGACAGTGACTAAGTAAATTACCTTAAAGTATTATGAACTTTTAAAGCACTGAGGCTACAAGAGAATCCTAAAAGTTTTCAAAGAAAGAGAGAGAGGTAATATAAAGGATAGGAAACAAGAATGGCACCAGATGTCTTAAAAATACCATTGTAAGCTACAAATATATGGAGCAATAAAAGACCTCTACACTGAAAGTAGTAAAATATTGCTGAAAATTTTAAGAAGACTTAAATAAATAGAATGATGTAACATGTTAGTGGATTGGAAAATTTACTTTTATAAAGATGTCAATTCTGCCAAATTAGTTTGTAGATTCAACACAGTCCCAATCAAAACCTAGCAGGTTTGTGTGTGTGTGTAAATTAACAAGCTGATTCTAAATTCATATAGAAAGGCAAAAGGCCAAGAATACTGAGGGCAATATTGAAGAAGAACAAAGTTGGAAGATTTACGCTACCAGATATCAAGTCCTATTATAAAGCTTAATCAATTAAGGCAGTGTGATATTGCTAGAAATATAGATAAATCCATTACCTGATTTATGACAAAGTTCATGCTGCAGTGAAATACGGGAAAGAATTTTCAATACATGGTTCTGGGTTGCATGGATAGTCATATACAAAACAATACGTATGTTGACCCCTACCTCACACCATACACAAAATCAATTCCACATTGATTGGAACAGCTCACTGCAGCCTAGCATTCCTGGGCCCAAGCAAAACTCCTGCTTCAGTCTCCTGAGTAGCTGAGACTGCAGGCACATACCACCATTCCCGGCTAATTTTTTTCAATTTGTTTTTGGTAGAGATGGGGTCTTGCTTCGTTGCCCAGGCTGTTCTTGAACTCCTGGCTTCAAACAATGTCCCTGCCTCATCCTCCCAAATTGCTGGAATTATAGATGTGAGCCATTTTGCCAGACCACACTAACCCTTTTGAAAGAAAATGTAAGATAAAATCTTTGTGACCTTGGAGCTGGCAACAATTTTTTTTTTTTTTTTTTTGAGATGGAGTCTCGCTCTGTCACCAGGCTAGAGTGCTGTGGCACAATCTCGGCTCACTGCAACCTCCAACTCCCTGGTTCAAGGGATTCTCCTGCCTCCGCCTCCCGAGCAGCTGGCTAATTTTTGTATTTTTATTAGAGATGGGGTTTCACTATGTTGGCCAGGATGGTCTCGATCTCCTGACCTCATGATCCACCCACCTTGGCCTCCCAAAGTGCTGGAATTACAGGCATGAGCCACTGTGCCCAGCCAACAATTTTTAAAACAGAACACACACACACAAAAAATGCTTGCCATAAAAGAAAAGTTAATTAAATGGGCTATATTAAATGAAGCATTTCTTTTTATCTAAAGACATCATTAAGATAATAATAAGCAACTCATAAAGTGAGAAAAGATACTTAAAATGTATGTATCTGACAAAGGACCTGCATTCAGAAAAAATTTAAAAACTCCCACAAATTAGGAACAGATAGGCTAATAGAAAGTGGGCAAAAACTTGATCAGACACTTAGCAAAAAAAAGACGTCTAAATGGCCAATAAAATATATTAAAAGATGCTCAGCTTTTAGTTATTGGATAAATGTAATTTTAAACAACAATGTGATAACACTGCACATCCACAGAATGATTACAATTTTACAAGTTGGGAAATATCAAGTGTTGACAAGGATGTAGGGCAACAAGAACTTTCATGCACTACTGATGGGAGAATGAACTGTTAGAATAATTTAGAAAGCTGTCTTTTGGTGTCTGTTAAAGAGAAATATATGCATACTCCATAATCCAGCAATTCTGCTCTTAAGTACATACCTAACAGAAATGCATCATATGTTTACCATAAGCTACATATTATAATGATCATAGCAGCACTATTATAATAGCCCCCAAATGGAAAATACCCAAGTGCCTATCAAGAATAGAAAGGATACATAAATTGTGGTATATTCACATAGTATAAAACTACACAAAAACGAGAATGAGAGTGAATGATATAAAATTACATGCAAAAATACAGATGAATCTCACAAATACACTGTTGAGCAAAAGAAGCCAGACATAAAAAATTAAATCCTGTATGGGTCTATTTATATAAAAACAAAAGGAGGAATAACAAATCTAATCTATGGTGTTAGAATTCAGAATAGCACTTGCATGAGAGTGTTCTTTGGGGATATTGGTAGTGTTCTTTTATTTGATCTGGGTCCTGGATACACAAATGTATTTGGTTTATTAAAATTAATCTATACACATAGGGTAAGTGAACTTTTCTGAATGTATGCTATACTAAAATCAAAAGTAATGGAAAAGGGGTGGAGTAGGGAATGTCTTCAAATATCTGACATACACAAAAAAGAATATGGTTTTCAGCCAGGCATGGCTGTGGATACCTGTACCTGTGGTCCCAGCTACTCAGGAGGCTGAGATGGGAGGATAACTTGAGCCCAGGAGTTTGAGAACAGCCTGGACAACATACCTTTTTTTTTTCTTTTCTTCTTTTTTGGAGACAGGGTCTCACCCTGTCACCTAGGCTGGGGTGCAGTGGCCAGTGGCATGATCACAGCTTACTGCAACCTCCGCCTTCCGGGTTCCAGCAATCCTCCCACCTCAGCCTCCTAAGTAGCTGGGATTACAGGCATGCTCCACCATGCTCAGCTAATTTTTGCATTTTTTTATAGAGATGGGGTTTCACCATGTCACCCAGGCTGATCTCGAACTCCTGGCCTGAAGTGATCTGCCCACCTCAGATTCCCAAAGTGCCAGGATTACAGATGTGAACCACTGGCTCGAATGAATATGGTTTTCAGACTAGGATTCTATGCCCAAATAAACTCTCAGTTAAGCATTAGAGTTGAATAAAGACATTTTTCAGACACAGAAATCTCAAACATATTACTTCTGATACACCTTTTAAGGAAGCTACTAAGTGCTCTATTAAATTGAAAAAGTAAATAAAGAAAGAGGAAAAAATAGGATCTGTGACTCAGAGGATCAAGAGAGAGGAGGGAATCATTGGTATAATGAAGAAGGCACGTCCCAGGACTCCAGCTAGTTAGCAACTCTAGAAAACAAAGAGCTCAGATGATTGGGGGATTGGGGTGGGGGCAGGGAACAGGACAGAGGAGGGAAACAGAACAGATATTATTGTCCGATAAATTTCACCAAGTGGAGAGACCATTGTACATTGGGAAGATTTAGGCTTTAAATAAAAAGACATAAGAAATTAAATAAAATAAACCAACTAGAAATTAAAAAACCAAGGGATGAGGGGAAGGAAGGATGAATAGGCAGAGCAAAGAAGATTTTTAGGGCACTGAAAATACTCTGTATGATTCTATAATGGTGGATACAGGTCATTATACATTTGTTCAAACCCATAGAATGTACAACACCAGGAGTGAACCTTAATGTTAACTACAAACAACTGTAACAAATATACCACTTTGGAGGGCGATGTTAATAATGGGTGAGGCCGTGCATGTGTGGGAGCAGGGGGTATATGGGAAATCCCTATACCTTCTTCTTCTTTTTTTTTTTTTTTTGAGACGGACTCTTACTCTGTCGCCCAGGCTGGAGCGCGATCTTGGCTCGCTGCAACCTTCACCTCCTGGGTTCAAGTGATTCTCCTGCCTCAGCTTCCTGAGTAGCTGGGATTACAGGCATGCACCACCATGTCTGGCTAATTTTTGTATTTTTAGTAGAAACAGCGTTTCACCATGTTGGCCAGGCTGGTCTCAAACCCTTGACCTTAGGTGATCCACCCACCTTGACCTCCCAAAGTGTTAGGATTACAGGCGGGAGCCACTGTGCCTGGCCTATACCTTCCTCTTAATTTCTCTGTGAACTTAAAATGGCCCCTAAAAATAGTCTATTCAAACAAACAAACAAACAAGGGTTTGGGGGTTTGTTCGGGAAAATAAAACAGTTATACAAGAAAGAAAGCATAATCATACTATATTACAATTGTACTACTACATAGTACAATATCCTCATAATCATAATTAGCCATTGACTATTGATTTAACAACAAAGAAGGTAAATGTATTGGGAGGATGGAAGCAGGGCATAAGAACATTAAATTATTAACTGCCATAATAAGTCAATAGATGATGCCTCACTTTGATGAATCAAGAGACAGCATGATAACTATGCAGAAATACGGAAGAAAATACCAAAAGAAACACCTAAAAGTTTGGAAGTGATTGCCTCTGAGGAAAATGGTGACTGTTTTTCTCGGTATAAGTCTTTTACCATTATTTGATTTTTTTACATGTGCAGTTTAATTTTGATAAAAATTAAGTGAAAATTAAAAATAAACGGTTAAATCAAGACTTCTCTGGGACATGGGATGGGATGAGCTACCATGGAAACATTCCTTTTTAAATCGTATTTGAATATTTTAGCATTGTGCATTTATAAATTTTCTAAGTAGTTTAGTCTGCTTCCTACCAAAGTGGAATTTAGTACCCTGGTTCCCAACAAGGGAGTGATTCCCAGTGCCCACCTCCCACCCCTCCCACCCTAGGGGGTCATTTGACAATGTTTGCAGACATTTCTGGTATCATCACTAGGGGAGAATACAACTGGCATCTAGTGGGTACAAGCCAGGGACGCTCCTAAACATCCTATCAGGCACACGACAGCCCCCACAGCCAAGAATTATCTGGTTTTGAATGTCAACAGTGCTGAGACTGAGAAATTTGCTACGTTTTGTCACAATATTGAAGGTTGCACTGTGTTTGGTTACTAATATTATATAGTAATCAAAATAAAATACCTAGAGACAAATCTTTAAGGTGAGTGTCATGCATAAGATATTGATAAACAAAAACATCCTTGTTATTTTTTATGGTCTATTTAAGCAATTTTCTTTTTAAAAAGACTAACTATATCACTTCATATTAATACATTGAAATAAATGTTTAAAAACATTTTTGTAGAGATGGGGTCTCACTATGTTGCCCAGGCTGGTCTCAAACTCCTGGCCTCAGCCAGGTGTGGTGGCATGCACCTGTAGCCCCAACTACTTGGGAGACTGAGACAACAGGATCACTCAAGCCCAGGAGTTCAAAGTTACAGTGAGCTATGATCACACCACTGCACTCCGCCAGGATGACAGAGTGAGAGTCTGTTTGTAAAAAACAAACAAACAAACAAACAACATCAAACTCCTAGTCTCAAGAGATTCTCCCACTTCTGTCTCCTAAAGTGCAGGGATTACAGGTGTGAGCCACTGTGCCTGATCAGTACATTTTTTGAGGCAACTTTAAAACTTTTTTTTTTTTTTGAGACAGAGTCTCGCTCTGCCGCCCAGGCTGGTGTGCAGTGGCGCGATCTCGGCTCACTGCAAGCTCCACCTCCCGGGTTCACGCCATTCTCCTGCCTCAGCCTCCCCAGTAGCTGGGACTACAGGGGCCCGCCACTACGCCTGGCTAATTTTTTGTATTTTTGGTAGAGACGGGGTTTCTCCATGTTACAGGATGGTCTCGATCTCCTGACCTCGTGATCCACCCGCCTTGGCCTCCCAAAGTGCTGGGATTACAGGTGTGAGCCACCGCGCCTGGCAAAACTTTTTTAAAAATAACTTTCATTAGGTGTTTTTTCTTATTGTAGCTGAAATAAAGTTTAAACTCCTTTTTGAGGGATAAATGGACTTTTTCAGTATTATATTTGCCTTTTCTTCCCTAGTGGTTTAACTGGGGTTTAAATCCCTTTCACTCTTTTCTTTAAATGAAAGCTTTGTTTTCTTTTTGGTTGTCTGAAATAGGTTTTTATAGTTTACAAATATAAGCAGCTGCCTTGCATGTAGGACAGCTCCAGAGAGGCTCATTATAGACTCGCCCAGTCATCTTTTTTCATCTGAGGAGAATCTTCTTTCAAAATTTTATTATAGGCTGGATATGGTGGCTCATGCCTGTGATCTCGGCACTTGGGGAGGCTGAAGTGGGAAGATCCCTTGAGTCCAGGCATTCGAGACACTCATGGGCAACATAATAAGATTTTGTCTCTACAAAAAAAATTTAAAAATTAGCTGGTTATGGTGGTGTGCGCCTGTAGTTCCAGTTACTTCCTGGAGGCTGAGGTGGGAGAACCACTTGAACACAGGAGTTTGAGGCTGCAGTGAACTATAATTGTGCTGCTGCATTCCAGCCCCGGCGACAAAGTGAGCTCCCATGTCTCTAAAATATAAAAATAAAACAATTTAATTACGTCTGATTTCCATCGTGCCTTTACCTTCTGTATGTTTGGTATGCTGTTGTCTGCAGGCTAGAATGTGATGCTCTATTTCTCATCCATCTATCAGCTCCTGTGGTGTTGTCAATGGTTTATGAAATCCATCTATGTTTGGGACTTGATATTCTGATGTTTTCTCTCTTTTACTCACTCCTAGGTGACACTATTTCAGTTCTCCTCCTTGTGGCACCCAAGCACATCTTAAAGTCATTGCTGGTTAGATTTATAAAATAAGTTAGAAAATTCTGAGCTGTTTCTGTTTGAGTCTTCATTTCCATCATCACCTTCAAAGTAGATCTTATTCCCTACATCCTTTTCGATTGTGATACTTACGATTTTTCAGTTTATTCCAGGTTATAAATTTTTGTCAGATACTTATAGGGATCACACATCTTTTATTATTATTTTTTCTATGCAAAACGTATCAATTAGGTTTGAGTATCCTTTCCCTTTATTTTGCTCATTAATTCTTTTTTTTTTTTTGGGTCTTGTTGAAATTCATTGTTTCAAACTTTTCATGCTAACAAGATCACAGAGTGGTCACAACCTCTGGACCCAGATTTCACAGTCTGGGTGTAAATTCTGGCTCTGCCACTGGCTAGCTGTGTGACCTCATGTAAGCTACTTAACTTTTCTGGGCCTCAGGTATAAAATGAAGTAATAGATCCTAACTTTAGAGTTGTGAGGATTAAATTAGTTAACCCATTTATGCCTAGTGTTCCATTATTGGAACGGTGAGCTTGTGGGGGTTATTTATATCCCACTGCTCAAGGTCATTGCCAAGGTCTGATTTTTCACACAAAAAAATTTGCAACCTCTGGGATAAATGGGTTAATATGTGTAACGCATATAGAACAGTGTCTGGTACTATATATGTAAATGCTAGTCATCATTATGGATTTTGTAGGTGGGTATGACCACACTGCCGGCTTCCAACTTTTCCTACAGGACCAACTGACAAATGAACTGTGTAGTTGAGATTGACCACAGCCCAGTAATCATGGAAACTTGATGTAAGAACCTGCTGTATGACTAACACTTCCAAATGAAGGCTGCTGTTTTCTCAAAGCTTAGCATAAAAATTTCACTGAATCACTGTAATTAAATGAAATGGTAGAAATGTGTTTTGAGGTCTCTTAGAGTGTTCTAGACTAAGGATCTACACAAAAACTATATATAATACTAAAAAAGAAAAATTCAAATGACCCATAAGCATCTAAAACTATCTCCAACTTTTCTATTAATCAAAGTATGCACATTCAAACAATAATAAGAGGACCAATTCCATATATTACATTAAATACGATAAAATGAAAAGTTGGCCAGACGTGGTGGCAGGTGCCTGTAATCCCAGCTCTTTGGGAGGCAGAGGGAGGTGGATCACTTGAGATCAGGAGATCGAGACCAGCCTGGTAAACATACTGAAACGCCATCTCTACTAAAAATACAAAAAAAAAAAAAAAAAAAAAAAAATTAGCCAGGCATGCTGGTGGGCACCTATAACCCCAGCTACTTGGGAGGCTAAGGCAGGAGAATCGCTTGAACCCGGAAGGTAGAGTTTGCAGTGAGCCGAGATTGCACCACAGCACTCCAGCCTGGGCAACAGAGCAAGACTCTGTCTCAAAAAATAAAAAATAAAATGAAAAGGGGCAGGGCATGGTGGTACATACTTATAGTTCCAGCAACTCAGGAGGCTGAGGTGGGAGGATCACCTGAGCCCAGGAGTTCAAGGCTGCAGTGAGCCATGATAGTGCCACTGCATTCCAGCCTGTGTGCCAGAGTGACACACTGCCTCAAAATAACAACAATAATCATATAAACACCTGTGAAAAGAAGGGAAAACAATAATAATTAATTAATTAAATGAAAAGGAATGACGATAAGGGAGAAGATATGATATAGCACATTCATGCACTGCTGCTAGATTATAAATAGGGATAAACTTTACTTTTAAGGCAATGTGTGTACAAAAAAACAACTTTTTCATAGTCTTTGGATCAATAATTCCATATCTAGGGATCTACTCTAAAGAAATAATACAAAATTGCGGTATTAGTTGCAAATATTTAATAATACTGTGTGTAACAATGAAGAATTTAAAATGACCTACTAAACATCATGGGAGTTACATTGTAAGACTAACGGGGCTTATTAAAGAAGTACTATTGGCTGAGCGTGGTGGCTCACGCCTGTAATCCCAGCACTTTGGGAGGCCGAGGCAGGCGGATCACGAGGTCAGAAGTTTGAGACCAGCCTGGGCAGCATGGTGAAACCTCATCTCTACTAAAAATACAAAAATAAGGCGGGCATGGTGGTGGGTGCCTGTAGTCCCAGCTACTCGAGAGGCTGAGACAGGAGAATCTCTTGAACCCGGGAGGTGGAGGTTGCAGTGAGCTGAGATTGCACCACTGCACTCCAGCCTGGGCGACAGAGCAAGACTCCATCTCAAAAAAAAAAAAAAAGTACTATTATGACCCGCTGATATTTGTTGAAGGAAAGAAATTTTAAATTCCATTAAAATTAAAATGACACTTACTTAGTAAATTGCTTATGAATTTATGCTTAAGTGAAAAAGCCAGGTACAAAAATTATGTGATGCAACTATATTTTTAAATACTTAGGAGAAGCACAAAGAAAATATGATTCCTGTGTTAACAGTGTTTGCTCTTTGGTTGTCAGGTTATAGGTGATTTTTTAAATCTTGCTTTAGAAAATACTTTTTTGTATTTTCATATGTTCTAGGAAGAATAAACTTCCCTCTGGGATTTGATAGGAAGGAGGAGGGATTTACCAGATAATGGTAGAGTTTTTGAAATACAGAGAAGGTTAAGCCGTGAAATTGACAACAGCCTAGGAGCCGAGTGAACCCGTCCGCCATTGACAAACAGGATAGTCTGAGATAGGGCACTCAACTTTTGCCAGGAGATAGAAAATGCTTTAGAAAGTATTAATAAGGGTAGTGGGGAGTAGGGAGGAAGGGGGATGGTTAATGGGTACAAAAAAAATAGCTAGAAAGAATGAATAATCAACCCAATGAGAGAACAAAAAGAAAAAAAGAGGAAAAGAAAGAGTAAGACCTAATATTTGATAGCACAACAGGGTGACTATAGTCAGTAATAATTGTACGTTTAAAAATAACTAAAAGTATAATTGAATCATTTGTAACACAAAGGATAAATGCTTGATGTGATGAATACTCCATTTACCCTGATGTCATTATTATGCATGGCACGCCTATATCAAAATATCTCCTGTACCCCATAAATATATATGCCTATGTACCCATAAAAATTAAAAATTAAAAAACAATGTTTAAGTATAAACTGCTGAATAAAAGTAAGGTATGACAACTAAGTTATTATGATTTAATACCTAAAATATTTTTAATGACTGTATAAATGGAGGGTTTTACTTCTGGTTTTTTTTTGAGACAAGGTCTCACTCAGTTGCCCAGGCTGGAGTGCAGTGGTGCAATCATGGCTCACTGCAGCCTCAACTTCCTATGGCTCAAATGATCCTCGCACCTCAGCCTCCTGAGTAGTTGGGACTACAGGCACGTGCCACCATGCCTGGCTAATTTTTGTATTTTTTGGAGAGATAGGGCTTCACCATGTTGTCCAGGCTGGCCTCAAGCAATCCACCCATCTCAGCCTCCCAAAGTGCAAGGATTATAGATGTGAACCACCATGCCTGGCCAGGTTTTACTTTTGTTTCCTTTTTCTTTTCTTCCTTCTTTTCTTTTCTCTCTCTCTCTTTTCTTTTCTTTCTTTTGACAGGGTCTCACTCTGTCACCCAGGCTGGAGTGCAGTGGCGTGACCCTCGCTCACCGTAGCCTCGACCTCCCAGGTTCAAGCCATCCTCCTGCCTCAGCCTGCCAAGTAGCTGGGACAACAGGTGTGTGCCATCACATCCGGCTAATTTTTGTATTTTCGGTAGAGACAGGGTTTCGCCATGTTGCCCAGGCTGGTCTCGAACTCCTGAGCTCAAGTGATCCACCCGCCTCAGCCTCCCAAAGTGCTGGGATTACAGGAGTGAGCCACCGTGCCTGGCCAACTTTTATTATTTGCTATGACAATTAAAATGAACAAGGACAGGAAAGCAAGAAATTTCCTAGCTCTCTTGGGAATTAATAAATGAGCTATCAGAGAATTTTTGTGACTCGCCACTTCTCTGACATTTCAGATGACAGGCTTGTGCACTTAGGGCAAAGACTTATTGTCCATCAGTCCCCTTAAATAGGTGGTCCACCTAGATCGTAGAAACCAGACAGCTAGTTGTAACATGCAGGTTGTGATGGGATGTTTTAACTACTACTTGGGTCTATCATGGTTCTAGAAATTTAAAGGCACAAAATCACCAGCTATAACTTTGAATGAAGGAAACTATCAAAAACAATGAATTCTACTAAGAAAACATTTCCTCTTTAAAATGTTTGGAGTACTTTTTGTAAATCAAGTTGGTTTTCAACTATAATGATTATTTTCTAGAGAGTGAAAAGGAAGTTTAAGAGGTTATGCACCATGATTTAGATCAGAACACCGTCATAGGGAAGACTTTAATCAGCTTTGCTGCCTCGTTTCAGTCTAGGGTTATATCTGTAGCTTCCACAGGGGCAGGGATTTCCATTCTTGCCATTTGTAAATGATGCCCCAGGGAGGCATTATGGAAAGATCACGTTCCTTTGGGGTTGTTCACTGTGAGTGTGGCCAAAGGATTCTTTCCAGTGACCCACCCAGATGGAATCTGGGGCAGCTTAGCAGCCTGGGCACTGAGATGATAAAGTATAAAATACTGAATTTCTATGTGTCGATGTGATTTCAGCTTTGCTCTTCATTTTTGATTATGCAATTAATCACATCCATGACTGTCTGAGCCTAGTGCTCCAAGGGCAGATACTTTCTTATTATTTTAGTCCTAAATACTTTATCCAATTTAAAAGGCACGGCGTAAATCTTTAGCCCAGAAAAATCAACATTCACTCTGCCAACAAACTGGTACATCGAATAACTAATAACTGAGTTTTGAATTTTATGATATTGCAGGAGTTCGACCAAGATGGTGAGTGCAGTCATTCCACACTGGTTAATGAAGAAGAAGATCCCAGTGGTGGTAGACAGGACTGGCAACCCAGGACAGAAGGTATCGGGCTTTAGTCCTTAATGTGTTTACAAAGATAACATTATCATATGGGCTTCCCTCCAATTTCAGAAGGGCTTATTGTAGAAGTTTGAACAACATACACTGGGGCCTATGGGAGGGTAGAGGGAGTGGAGGAGGGAGAGTATCAGGAAGAATAACTAATGGGTACTAGGCTTAATACCTGGGTGATAAAATAATTTGTACAACAAACCCCATGATATACGTTTACTATGGAACAAACCTGCACTTGTACCCCTGAGCTTAACTCCTGCAATAAAAGTTTAAAAAATTATAATAAATAAGTTTGAAAACACAGAAAAAGCCCAAAGGAGAAGAAAAACCACTCATAATATTACCTTTTGGTCCATATCTGAATCAGTGGGTCTAGGCAGCTTGACTGGCCAGAATAGGCAATGCTCTCTGGCTTTTTTATTCCACCTCACTCCAGCTCAGCCAAGCCATTCCCTGTCCCTTTCTTTTTGTCTGATAACGTCCTTTCCCCATTTTCTTCCTCTCAGAATCTTCGAGCAGCTTCAGCGATCGGTTCCCTTCCAGAGCCACACATGTCTCCATCAGCTGTTGTCCCTGAGGGGAAGGTGGCGGGGGGTGTACAAGGCATGAAAGTCCCTAAGTCTCGGTCTTTTATTTACAAGGACGTAAGTCTGGAATCTTCCAGAACACCACCCATTTCAAACATGTTATCCTGTCACACCGTAAGTGCCCTTGCACTTAACAGACCACAAGGTATTTGCAGATTCTCGCCTCAGAACATAGTTGCCACGGCTATCCCATTTGTCTGTCATCTATTCATCCATAACCTTCTTAAAGTAAATGTTTATTTGAACTGCTGCAATTTCTCCCGGGCAATCTTCTGGCTTCTATTTCTAACACTCCAGGGAAGCCGCCCTCTTTGATGCCCGTGTTTCTCATCCCTTCGCATCTCCCAGAAGGCTGCAGCTCTCCCGAGTAGCGTCTCCTCCGGGAGGTGGTGCGATGCTGCCCTCTCCTGGGCAGCTGCCTGCCTTTCTCACGCCCACTGGGAATCTTCCCTCCCCAGGCTGAGGGCCGAGAGTAATCTAGTAACCGTTAAAATTATGAACACCATTAAGCCTGAAAGAGCTAACAGAAAGAAAATAAACCCCGAAACCCTTCAGAACGGTCCTTGCAGTCCTCCTTCGACTTTCGTAGACTTCAAAGCCAAGCTCTTAGAAGCCTAATGGTGTCCCAAGCGCCTTCCAGGAGGTTAAGTATTTCATGTATTCTGCTCAATATGGAGATAACTCACCATTTGGGATGTTAGTCATTCTTTTAAACGTGATTTGCAATATTTTCAGTTTTCATATGGGAGCCATAATACTTATGAGGCATCTCCACTAAGTTATTTCAGTTTTAAGCTTTTAACAACTTGAGTTACAAATCTGGAAGAAGCAATTCTCTTCCTGATAAAATTTCATCTCACAGTTGATAGAGACTTCAGTTGAGCTAGCTACTCTTTCTAATCAGAAATTCTGAAATAAAAGTGTTTTAGATATTATTGTCCATTATATTCATTTTAAATATTGGTTTAAATCTCTTTAAATGGGCCAGGCACTGTGGCTCACGCCTGTAATCCCAGCACTTTGGGAGGCCAAGGTGGGCGGATCACCTGAGGTCAGAAGTTCAAGACCAGCCTGGACAACATGGTGAAACCCCGTTTCTACTAAAAATACAAAATTAGCCAGGTGTGGTGGTGCACATCTGTAATCCCATCTACTTGGGAGGCTGAGGCAGAAGAATCGTTTGAACCCGGGAGGCGGAGGTTGCAGTGAGCTGAGATTGTACCATTGCACTCCAGCCTGGGTGACAGAGTGAGGCTCCATCTCAAAACAAACAAACAAACACTATTTTCTCAGAACATAACAGACACAAATCTTATAGACTAGAAATTGAGCCTATAAATTTACTCTTTTCATGAGTGAACAAGAGAGCCTATTCCCTAAAACTAATGGGCTTAAAAATATTTTAATACAGTATAAATTCATCAGGATTTGTAGTTGCAGGTATACAAGAACCTACTCTTGGTTGGGTTAAAAAGGAAGGGAATTTTGAAAGATATTAGGAAGTTCATATACCATTGAAAAACCAGAGGAGAGGAACACTCTTAGTCTACCCATGCTGCCAAAACAAAATACCATAGACTGGGGGGCTTAAATAGCAGACATTTATTTTCTCACAGTTCTTAAGAACGGGAAGTCCAAGATCAAGATTCTAGCAGGGATGGGTTTCTGGTGAGGGCTCTCTTCTTGGTTGCAGATGGCTGGTCTGTCCCCACATGGTCTTTCCTCTGTGCACACACAGGCAGAGCACAAGTGAGTGAGCTCTCTTCTTAGAAGGACACAAATCCAACTGGATCAGGGCCCCACCCTTGACACCTCATGTAACCTTCATTTCTTCCTTAGAGGCCCCATCTCCAAATAAGCCACACTTGGGGGGTTAGGGCTTCAACATATGAATTTGCGGTGGGGGACACAAACATTCAGAACATCCAGTCCATAACAGGAAGGTCCCAGGTTGGATTGTCAGGAAGAATTCCCATAACTGCATTTCAAAACTGGCTGCTACTGACCCTCAAATCATGCCACGTCTGCCATAACCAGAGAGCCGCTCCCGCTATCAATGTAAGAACCCCCTGCCTCTGCTGGTACCCACATCAGCACACAGCATGCCTGCACCTTATCTTTTTTCATGTAACTCACATGCATCAGTCTCTCAACTAAGCTTTCTGAATCTAGCAGCGCAGGAAGCCGGAAATACAGTTGTTATTTTTTTTTTTTAAGTCTGTGTTGAGCTTCACAATTTAGGAAATCATCAAAACGTGAAGATGGCATCAAAATATTTTGAACCTTCATGCTCGCAATCCAGACAGATATGCACATCCATTTAAATAGAACGAGGACCTCATTGATATATGCACCTATTATGTACCCATGGAAATTTAACAAATAAAATAAAATAAGGAGACCAAACAGGAAAGTAAGGCTTTTCTGGAGAAAATAATTTTTCTTTATTGAAATCAGTTAGGCTGGGCCTGATTTTAAGTCTTTATTTTAATAATGGTTTTGACACTAACAACAACAAATTAATGATCATTTTTCTGACTGGTTATGAATGTCATTTTCACCTCTTCTATAAAGAAAATATATTCGTGGCTATGTTGAAATGTTGCCTTTTAATTTCTCTCTATGGTAATGTTTTCTGATAGGGTTAATTTACCCTCATTATGTGAAAAATGCACTTAGCTAAGAGCAAGTGTTTTGTCTTTACCAGTGACAATGCATCCTCTTCCCTGGCCTACTGGGTAGCTTGAGAGGCCTTATCCACAGCAACGTCAGCAACTCACAGTATTCAAGAGGCAGAACAAAGAGAACATTTGTATGTTTCTAGAGGATTTCAGAATCAGTACATTCTGTAATCTTTTTTTCCAATTTAGGACCAACAATTAGGATGGTGGCCATTAGCTCTTAATATCTTAAAAGGCAGGTATTTCTTACATGTGCTTATTATATCTTTGTTTCTTGGTTTGAAAAAGAAGTCAGCTGATGAACAGACTTCGAAGCACATTAAATTTGTTTGAAAACATTCTGGGTTTATTAATTCTTGACAACTGCAAAAGTACAGTTGTTCTTAAATATGGTTCATGTGAGTACACTCAGTTTTCTAACTTCCACAGCAAAGAACTAAATACATTTAGCTTTTGTGCCAGAACATCCTTTTCACTGACAGTTCAGTTATTAGGAATGTATGCTGTATGTTTTTCTCACTCTAACATGTCAGCTAGGTGTTTGCACTCAAGGATGACTACAAAAATGTTATGAAAGACATCCATCTTCCTTTCAAGTAGGAGAACAACCTTGAGAATGTCATGCAAACTCATTGCTATCAGTTTCTTCGTCTCTGAAATGAAAGGCTTGGGTTAGGTGACCTCTAAGTTCCTTCCAGCTCAGTAATTCCAAGTCTCTCATTTTGTGCTACATAGTGTGGTGATAGGCTCTTTGAAAACTTAAAAAACAATGGACCGTTCCAGGGAAACTTCATTTTTAGACAAGTGTTCCATGCAATTGTATAGTATTAGAAAACATGCAATCAAGTTGTCTCCTTTCAGAAACATTAAGAAAATCAAAGCTAGCTACATTTTTATGGTAGCACAAAACAATATTATTGGATGACAATGATAGTAAACACTATTATCATTTGCCTGATTTTAAACAAAACTTTTCCTTTTGGAATTTTTTACTTTTTTTTTTTTGATGCACTTGTTTCATTAAATGGCACAGGTATAAAAATTGAACAACAAAAATGCTTTCACTATGGTAGTTCCTATGTACTACACAAATATATCCAAAGTCCTTTAAAATAATAAAAATCTACTAATTTAGATAATGATGATAGCTATTAAGCAACTTTCCCAAGGTCACCCAGGAAGTGGCAGAAAAGGGATGTCTGATTCACACCTTAACCTTATCCTCCCTGCGATACTCCTTCCCCAGCCTTCAATTAGTGGAGCTCATACAGCCATTGCTCCTCCAGGCACATGCAGATTGAGTGAATAAATGGCTCTGACACATAAATGGATAGAAATGAATACCGGGGCAAGCACTTGGTCCTCCCAGAAGGACACCCCTCTCTGCTCCCACATCACCACTTGCTTCTATCACAGTGCTTATCTCACTGCATTCTTTATTTTCTTATCAGCTCTACTAGGGTCTCAGCTGCATCTTGTTTATTTCCCTGTTTTCAGCACAAAGCGCTGGGCTTGGCATATCCTTAATAAAAGTTTGTTAAATGGAAAAAAGGAATGAATGAACACACCTTAAAGAACAGGCAATGTTAGAGTAGTTCACACTAGTTTTTTACATAAATTTGCTTAACATCTTATATTGTGAGCAAGCGCGTATTCTATAAGTTGAAACTTTCTGTCTTAAGGGTTATTCTGGGAATTAGTTCATGGAATGAGACAGGAGATGACCAAAATTACAAATACAAGCTAACATCTTTGGTGTTACATAAATTATCTCATTGAATGCTCACAATAGTTCTGGGAGATAGATGTCGTTACGCTTTATAGAAGGTGGTTCTGTTTTCTCCATCCTGAGGACAACATAGTTTGTTATAAAAGTTTATTTTACATCTGTAAAATATTATTATATGGTTTTTTGCTCTTTAAACAAGCATTCATTTAGGATCTATCATATCCTGAACAGGAAAGATACAAAGACGGCTAAACCTCAGCCCCTGATTAACATCCATTTTGTAATCATTAAGAAGAGATTAGCCAAACAGAAATAAAGTACGTCTCCCGCTTTCCGCTGGAATTCATTACTTTCTTCCTTCTACTGCTGTGGTGTGTTTCTACAGGTGTTGAGATCACTGTGACTTTTCCAAGAGATGTGAGTCCTCCCCAAGAAATGAGCCAAGAAGACTTAAAAGAAAAGAAGTAAGGAATATTCTTTGAAGTATCAGATTTGAAATGAAGTATGATGCAATGATGGTCATGTGGCAACCTACATTATTAGTAATTCAATCCATAAAAATGCTTAAAAGTAGAGGTCACAATAAATGGTATGTGGCAGAGGCCAGATCATAAACACTTTGGCTGTGTGGGCCATATGGTCTCTGTTGTAATGATTCAACTCCGCAACTGTCATTTGAATGCAGCCATAGACAACATGTAAACAATGAGTGTGGCTGTGATCCAATTAAAGATATAGAAAAAGGCTGAAGGCCGGAGATGGCCCCCAGGCTGTAGTTTGCTGACCCTACTGCAGGGCAGAGCTACTTAAAATGTGGTTCTGCGGTCCTGTTACTTGTCCATGATGAGGTCAGGACAGGCTGTGAGGGTGACCATTAAAAAAGTTGCAAAGCAATTTGGCAAATAACTTACGTTCATTGATTGGGTAGTGAAACAAATTGAGGCTTATTTTTTGCATGTCTTTTATTTTTCTTCCATTTTTATGGCAATTCATTTATATTTTACAAAAGTATCAGTTCACAATGATTGCAAATTTAAATGCTGGTTCTTCATCAAAGATAGTTTGAGAAACACTGGGCTAGTCAGTGCCTGTGGAGATAAAAGGGTACATCCCCCAGACCTGCCCTTTGTCTCTGATTTCTCTATGCAAGGAAATGGTGATTGGGAAAACGAGACTGAGCTGAAACCTAATCCATCCAAGCGATGGTACAGAGGACTAAGGAGGCCAGGAGGAGTCGGCAGGTGGAGAGGTCTTACCCTCTCAGGATTCAGCCTTTCCTTTCAGCAGCACCATTTGGAAACAGTTCTTCAAACTTTCTAGTGATGTCAGGCTGGACTGAGGACTGGAGTTTCAGAAGATGTGGCAACTGAGTTTTAAATCAAACATTTCCCTCCCCCTTTAGTCAGATAACCTCATCTCATCAAGAATGGGCACAAGCACCTGCAGTTTCTCATCCAAATGAAGTAGAAACGGTGGAGCTTGGGACAAAGACGCTGACCATGCGGCCCTTAGTTTTGCAAAAAGAGGAAAGTTCCAGGGAGCTCTGTGATGTGAACTTGGGCTTTTTGCTGCCAAGATCTTGTTTAGAACCAAACATTTCCAAGTCTGTAACCAGAGAAGATGCTCCTCATTTTCTGAAGGAGCAGCAAAGAAAATCTGAAGGTAAGTTGAACACTGAATTCCACAGTGAGTCCTTTTGGTCAACAAATATTTATGTATTGTGCCAGGCACTGTTCTAAATGCTAGAGATAAAGCAGTAAACATATCAGACAATAACCCCAGCCCTTGTGTAATTTACATTCCTGGGGGTCATGGGGGTGCAGGACAGACAATAAACTAGCAAACAAGTAAAATGAAGGATGGCATAATGTTCCAGCAGAAAGAACACTATATGTGCAAATGTTTATATATTTGTTCAAGGAATAGAAGGCAAATATTTTGAGAATATCTTATTGTTTAGATTATTTCATTGCTTATTTCTGTAAACATTTCAGACATTATTTTGTAAACTATATTTGATAATTTCAGTATCAATATCCTCCTGATTTGCACTATGTTTGGCTTTTTTTCTTGAGTGTTTGAAAATCTTCACTGTGAGCTCATATTTGGTTGATGTTTATCTGTGGGAATCTTGGGGGCCCACGCTGTGGATGCTTTTGGCCAGAAGTATTGAGTTTACTTCTACCAGGTCCCAGGGTCATTATGGACTTGAGCCTACGGTAGCCTTATTCCTGGATCCCCAAGTTAATGTGCAAGTCTAAGAGCCAACTTCCAACTACATTGAGCCCAAGACTCATTTGCTAGATAGCAGCACTGATGCTAGCATTTCACCCTGAGCAACATTGTCTTTGCTACTTGCTTACCACTGTCCTCAACCAACCAGTCAAAACCACCAGGAACAACCTTATAATCCAACAAGTTACATTCATTGATTTCTCACAATGAGGGAGACTGCATGCCAGCGGAGCTGTGACGCATCTTACCAAAAAAAAAAAAAAAGAATAATTATTATGGGATTTTAAGAGAAGGGTACATTTTAAGTGAAATTTAAATGAAGCAGTGCTTACTTTTTTTTTTTTTTTTTTTGAGACAGAGTCTCGCTCTGTCGCCAGGCTGGAGCACAGTGGTGCAATCTCAGCTCACCGCAACCTCTGCCTCCTGGGTTCAAGCAATTCTCATGCCTCAGCCTCCCAAGTAGCTGGGACTACAGGCACATGCCACCATGCCCAGCTAATTTTTGTATTTTTAGTACAGATGGGGTTTCACCACGTTGGCCAGGATGGTCTCGATCTCTTGACCTCGTGATCCTCCCACCTTGGCCTCCCACAGTGCTGGGATTACAGGTGTGAGCCACTGCGCCTGGCCTAAATTTTTTTTTATTTTCTTATGCTAAAATGTGTGTAACATAAAATTGACCATTTTAATCGTTTTCAAGTGTACAGTTCAGTGGCATTTAAGTACATTGACATTGTTGTGTGACCATCACAACTATTCATCCCCAGAACATTTTCTTCTTGCAAAACTGAAACTCTGTGCCCATTAAACAATAACTCTCTATTTCCCACTCTCCCAAAGCCTCTGGCAACCACTATTCTATTTTCTGTCTCAATACGAATTTGAGCATTCTAGGTCTTTTATAGAAATGGAATCATGCAATATTTGTCCTGTGACTGGCTTGTTTCATTTGGCATAATGGTGAAGCAGTGTTTTGATGGGCTGTATGTAAAATAGTTCATAAGAAATCTGGACTGTGAAGTGGACCTAGACTCTTGTTCCTTGAAATTTACAAAGTTAGTTCCCAAATCTTGATAGCATTTTTTTGTTTTTTGTTTGTTTGTTGGTTGGTTGGTTGGTTTGAGACACGTTCTGGCTGTGTTGCCCAGGCTGGAGTGCAGTGGCATGATCTTGGCTCACTGCAACCTCTGCCTCCTGGGGCTCAAGCGATCCTCCCACCTCAGCCTCTTGGGTAGCTGGGACTACAGGTGCATGCCACCATGCCTGGCTAATTTTGTTTGTTTGTTTGTTTGTTTTTTGGTACAGATGGGGTTTCACCATATTGCCCAGGCTGTTACTGAACTCCTGGGCTAAAGTGATCCTCCCATCTTGGCCTCCCAAAGTGCTGGGATTACAGGCGTGAGCCACCGTGTTCAGCTTCAACAGCCTCTTTCAGCCTCATATCTTGCCACTCTTCCTTAGCAGCATGTTAAACTTTAGCACACTAAATGTCCTCTATTCCCTAAACATGCATGTGAATATTTGCACCTACTGTTCTTTCTGCTGGAGCATTATGCCATCCTTCAGGTTTTGTCTTAGAAACCCCTTTCTCTGGAAAGTCTTCTTGAACTTCCCAAGACTGGATGAGTTGCCATTTCTTTGTTCCGCTATAGGATCCTGACCTTACCTGCAACATAGCACTAATCAAGCATAATTGTCACTGTTTGTTTATGCAAGAATCATTCAACCTCCAAGCACTTGGCATCATACCTGGCACATAGCCATTACAAATGCACTTTTAATTAATAATAACAATAATCAGGTCCAGGGCAGCATTTTGGGAGGCCAAGGCGGGCGGATCACTTGAAGTCTCAAAAAGAAAAAAAGAAATAAGAAGTACCAGCTGTGCACAGGTACATGCCTGAAACCCCAGCACTTTGGGAGGCTGAGGCAGGAGCACTGCTTGAGGCCAGGAGTTTGAGACCAACCTGGGCAACATAGGCAGACTCCACCTCTAAAAAAACTACATATATAAAAATAAATTTTAAAAATTAGGTGGCTGTGGTGGTGCACACCTATAGGCTCAGCTACTCGGGAGGCTGAGGTGGGAGGATTGCTTGATTCCAGGAGGCCAAGGCTGCAGTGGATGATGACTAGTCCATTGCACTCCAGCCTGGGTGACAGACCTCATCTCTTAAAAAAAAAAAAAGTACAACTAGTGCAAGACTTTCTTCTAGTGTGTACTTTCATATTGCTAAATATCATGTTTAGAATGGTATTTATTGGTTGTTCAGTTTGGGCTTCATCTATTAAGATTTATTACTTTTACATTACTTGCCTCACACACAAGCAATGCTCAATTTTCCCAATCTTTGTGTCTATTTTTTTAAAATCAATGTTCAATGTCTCTGTTATTATGACTAGGTAAAATATTATTTGCAGCTGAGCTCCATAGTGTTGTTGATTACATTTCCTCTCCTTTTAGACATTGCATTTATCTCAGCATTAGTAATAACCACTTCATTTCTTTATTTGCTTACTTTTTGTATATCTGTTACTAATTCATCCCATCCTGTGTATTGCACCTATAAAACAAATCTCAATACAGGTGATTAGATATCAGGCAATCCGTTGGTTCCTTTTGTTTTTGGAGACATTGCTCCTGGACCCTCCTGGCCTCCAGTTTTACTCTATACCATCTGCTCTCTGGATCTACTGCCCAGCCGCCCATCTGAGATTCCCTTCGTGTCATCCTGGGAATTCCCTTGCCTCCTTGCTGTGTTGAATCCCTGTGTACTGGATATGTGGCTTAATCTTCCTTTCCTTACTTTTTTTTTTTTTTTTGAGACAGAGTCTGACTCTGTCACCCATGCTTGGAGTGCAATGGCACGATCTCAGCTCACTGCAACCTCCATCTTCTGGGCTGAAGCCATTCTCCCTCTTCAGCCTCCTGAGTAGCTGGGACTACAGGCATGCACCACCAGGCCCAGCTACTTTAAAAAAATTTCTTTGGTAGCGATGGGGTCTCACTATATTGCCCAGGCTGGTCTTGAACTCCTGGGCTCAAGTGATCTACCACCTCGGCTTCCCAAAGTGTTGGGATTACAGGCTTGAGCCACCTTGCCTGGCTTCCTTGCTTTACTTAATCCTCATTTACTAGGGCATATTTCCCAGCAGCTTCTTGAGAAAGGGTACACGGAGAATATGAATGATAGAGTTGTTTGTTGTCTCTAATTCTTCTGAGCTCTTTTCTTTCTTTCAGTTTCATCTGTTCTCTGTATGTTCATATTGGAGCATTTCCTCACATATCAGTTGAATTTGTATCTAAAAGAGTTTCACTAAAAAGTTCTGTATGTTTGAGTGAGCTTGTTGAATGGGCCTCAAAGGAGTTGAATAGGTGGAGAACTGGATGATTGATAGAGGGATTCCCAAGTGTCAGCTTGTATAGATCAATGGACCTTTTCTCTCGGCTAGTTTTCCCCAGAGAGATAATCCAAGCACATGCCTGTATGTTATGAGACTGGAGGCAACATTCTTGGCACTGAATAGGGTTCATATTTCAGTGTGTAGACTCTTCTTTATCCTCATATTTTCACTCCAGCACCCCATTTCTGCTCCCAGCCATACCCAGCTCCTTAGCATCTTTGTTTCAAGCCCTCCAGGGAGTAAACTTCCAGCCATCTGCCAGGAAAGGAGAAGAGTAACTCCTCATAGGGGACAGGGCAGGGAATCCAGTACTTATTCCAGCACAGACTTATGAGCACCCTCTCGTTTCAGTCTTGCCTGCATCCCTGTCTTCGGAGGTACCTTCAGTTCCCATTCCTTTCTGAGATTCTTATTTCTGGTTGGGCTCTCCCCTTGCAAGCATTGGGCAGAACACAGAAAGCTGACAACTCAATCAGTTATTATTCGTCCGTATGGTTTTCTCTGTCCAAAATGTTGATATTGCTCATCTGTTGTTTTATCATTTGGGTGTTTTTATTTTTTGTCCTTATTTACACGTTTTTAAATTCCTTTGCTGTGATTTTAGTGTGATTCATGGAGGGATTGGAGAAAAGCTTGTACATTCAATCTGCCATTTTTAATTGGAACTCTGTACTTATTTTATTTTATTTACTTTTTTGGAGATAGGGTCTCGCTCTGTTGCCCATGCTGGAGTGCAGTGGTACAAACATGGCTCACTGCAGCCTCGATATTCCAGGCTTAAGCGATTCTCCACCACAGCCTCCTGAGTAGCTGGGACTACAGGTGCATGCCCCCACACCTGGCTACTTTTAACATTTTTTGTAGAGATGGGGTCTCGCTATGTTGCTCAGGGTGGTCTCTACACATTTTTAAAAGGCTTTGACACATGTTATCAAATTACCTACCAGAAAGATCTTGCCTCTACATTCCCACCAAAAGTTTTTATCCCACATAATTCCTGACCAATACTGGATAATACCTATTCAAATATTTATAAGAATACTTGAAAGCGTTTTTTTTAAAAATTCAGGATGCTATCCATATGTACCCAACTATAAATTATATTCAGTTGTATTTCTAGATTAACTTCTAACATCTTTTCAATAGAAAACCTCAACCTCTAGAATGCAGCCTCTGGGAGCAAAGAGCAAAGATCTGTCTTTCCTGCCCACAACTATAAATTGCCATCTTCTGGGACAGTGTTGGCCACTCAGCAGGCACTCAGTAAATAATTGTTGAGTAAATGCATTAAGAATGAAGGGGGGTGCCGTGGCCAGCTGTGTCCAAAGGGAATGCCTGTGCCCCCTCCTGTTGCCTGTTGGGGGTCCTCTTCTTAGGTGACTTGTTTTTCACCTGGGATTGGCTTTTCTACTGTGTTAAATCTTAGAGGTCTTTTTCTCTCTGTGTGAAACTTCAGAATGACAGCCTGAGGCTGAAATGGACCTACAGACATTTGTTTGACCCTCACAACATTGAAAAACAAGGGAGGAGAGGCCCAGGCCCAGCGGCTCACACCTGGAATCCCAGAACTTTGGGAGGCCAAGGAAGGAGGATTGTTGGAACCTAGGAGTTTGAGACCAGCCTGGGCAATATAGTAAGACCCTGTCTATACAAAAAATTAAAAATATAAAAATTTTAAATAAATAAGCAAGGGTGGGGGAAGGAGATTTCACATAAAACCTGCAGCTTGGGCCAGGCACGGTGGCTCACACCTGTAATCCCAGCACTTTGGGAGGCCGAGGCTGGTGGATCATGAGGTCAAGTGTTCGAGACCAGCCTAGCCAACATAGTGAAACCCCGTCTCTACTAAAAAAAAAAAAAAATACACAAAAAATTAGTCGGGCATGGTGGCAGGCGCCTGTAATCCCAGCTTCTTGGGAGGCTGAGGCAGAAGAATTACTTGAACCCAGGAGGTGGAGGTTGCAGTGAGCTGAGATCATGCCACTGTTCTCCAGCCTGGGCGACAGAGCGAGACCCCGTCTCAAAGAAAAAAAAAAATCTGCAGCTCTCTGGCTTCTTTTGGAAGATCTAGCAGGGCTGGATTATCCATCTAGGTTGGATAACATGACTGAGAGCTGGGTAATGATGCCCCTTTACTTGGGCATATGATCTCGATTTACTGCTGTGACTTCCTGTCCCACATCATCCGTTTCTGTGACCTGTTTTGACCTTGGAGACACTGGAGCTTTTGGCTTCAGCTTTAGAAAGTCCAAACTATGCAGAAGTGGTGGTGGTGGTGGTTCATGGGGTTTTGGGGATCATTCTGACTTTTTGGTAAGAAGAGAACAACTTCTAGGTTTTATACTACCTAGTAAGTCCCATCTCATTCCCTAGGTAAGCCTTCCTCACACTCAGCTTTCAGAGTTTATGGTCGATCTAGTTTAAACAACCGTTGGGAAACACTTACACGATAATATTTTCATATTTGTGCACAGTTCAGGCTTTCTAAGCAAAAAACACTAGGAAACTAAGTTAAAAGATGACTGAATGGCAAAAACGCCTCCGAAGTAAGTGTATTGCTCCAGAGAAATTTAGAGACTGATTTTCCCAAAAGCTGTTTGCTTATATTCTAGGGTAATAAAACATAGAGTCACCTTTCTCCTGGAGGCATTTGCTTACAATTCATAGTAAAGTTCTCTCTTTCTCTGGAGGGAAAGATGGGCTAAAGTGCCACCCACCCAATACACCCCCTGAGTCTCATCATTCCAGGGCTCCCTCCTGTGATGCAGCTCTGCCAGCTGTGCAGGTCCACACCTGGCTCTCATCACGTTGCCCTGTGAGGAACTGGGTTGTGGGGAAGTGGCATTACAATGTTCTGTGAGTGATAAATGGTCTGCTCTCTGGTCTAGAGATCTCAGGTTTTCTGTTAGAATAGAGATATAAATATAAAACAGCAACCCCTGCTAGTGGCAGCAGCCTGAAGTTTTGTGTAATGATTCCATCTCTGTGTGAATTCCACAGGGGAAACCTCCAATTTCTACAACTTTTCCTCAGACTCCTTAGCATCTGTATTATCCATCCCCAGACTCTGGCTTGAGACTGTTTTCTCTCTACTACTAAGAATATCCAGTTTTTTTTCTTGTTGTAGAATTTTCGACCTCTCATATGAAGTACAGTGGCCGAAGCATCGAGGTAAGATTAGTGCTAGCATTTTTGACTTGAGAATTAAAACCAAAAAACTCTATCAACTAATTTAGAACCAAATCCTCAGCAATTACAGTTGACCCTTTAACAATGCAGGGGGTAGGGTCACTGATGTCCCCAACACAGTCAAAAATCCACACATAAGCTTTGATTCCCCCAAAACTTAGCTACTAATAGCCTACCGGTTGTTTTGTTTTGTTTTGTTTTGTTTTTTTGAGACAGAGTCTCGCTCTGTCACCCAGGCTAGAGTGCAGTGGCACAATCTCGGCTCACTGCAAGCTCCGCCTCCCAGGTTCACGCCATTCTCCTGCCTCAGCCTCCCGAGTAGCTGGGACTACAGGTGCCCGCCACTACGCCCAGCTAATTTTTTGTATTTTTAGTACAGACAGGGTTTCTCTGTGTTAGCCAGGATGGTCTCGATCTCCTGACCTCGTGATCTGCCTGCCTCGGCCTCCCAAAGTGCTGGGTGTTCTGTTTTGTTTTGTTTAGAGACAGGGTCTCGCTTTGTTGGCCACGTTCGTCTTGAACTCCTGGCCTCAAACAATACTCCCCCTTAGCCTCCCAAAGTGCTAGGGTTACAGATGTCAGCCACCACACCTGGCTGCAGTAGCCTACTGTTGACCAGAGCCTTATAGATAACATAAACAGTTGATTAACACACATTTTGTGTTATATGTATTATATGCTGTATTCTTATAATAAAGCCAAGAAAATAAAATGTTATTAAGAAAATCATAAGGGGCCAGTTGTGGTGGCTCACGCCTGTAATCCCAGCACTTTGGGAGGCCAAGGCGGGTGGTTCACAAGGTCAAGAGATCGAAACCATCCTGGCCAACATGGTGAAACTCCGTCTCTACTAAAAATACAAAACATTAGCTGGGCATGGTGGTGGGTGCCTGTAGTCCTAGCTACTCGGGAGGCTGAGGTAGGAGAATTGCTTGAACCTGGGAGGCGGAGGTTGCAGTGACCTGACATCATGCCACCGGACTCCAGCCTGGCAACAGAGCAAGACTCCGTCTCAAAAACAAAACAAAAAAACAAACAAACAAAAAAACAGAAAAAGAAAATCATAAGGAAGAGAAAATATATTTACTCTTCATTAAGTGGAAGTGGATCACCATAAAGGTCTTCATCCTCATTGTCTTCATGTTGAATAGGCTGAGGAGGAGGAGGAACAGGAGGGCTTGGTCGTGCTGTCACAGAGATAGCAGAGGAGGAAGAAAATCCACATATAAGTGGACTTGCGCAGTTTAAAGCTGTGTTGTTCAAGGGTCAACTGTATTTCTTGGAAAAACAACAACTCACATATAGTTCCTAGAGTAGCAAATCATTCCTGGGAAAATTATGCCTTGCCATGTGCAGTGCTTTTCTGGAGTGTTTCTGTTCTTTACATAATGAGCTGAGTAGCTCCCTTAGACATTTTTTTTTTTTTTTTTTTTTGAGACAGAGTCTCACTCTGTTGCCCAGGCTGGAGTGCAGTGGTGCAATCTCAGCTCACTGCAACCACCACCTCCTGGGTTCAAGCGTTTCTCCTGCCTCAGCCTCCGGAGTAGCTGGGATTACAGGCACCTGCCACCACGCCCAGCTAATTTTTGTATTTTTAGTAGAGATGGGGTTTCACCATGTTGGTCAGGTGGGTCTCGAACTCCTGACCTCGAGTGATCCGACTGCCTTGGCCTCCCAAAGTGCTGGGATTACAGGCATGAGCCACTGCGCCTGGCCAGACATATCTTAATTTGTCTTCTTTCAACCTATCTAGAAATTAGGCAATTCTTTTTTTCCCCCAGTGGTGGAAAGATTTTCCTAGTTGTCTAATTTATAAGTTTTTGGAAAGATATTTGCAATTCTTAGTTTCTCAACTACCTGACCCTTCTTTTCCTATGAGCCTTTGAGAAATACTTATGCATAGGTACTGCTTAGCATTGTAAAAAGGAGTTTATTGACCTAAAAAATTGTAATGGCCGTAACTAGGCAGATGGTTAAGCATTGGTTGAATCTGCCTTTATTTCCTAAGTCATTTTTGAGAAATGAGGAAAATCATCTAGACAGTCAAACTGGGGCCTACACTACATCTCTTCTACTTTTAATGCCTAAGTTTCTAGAGTCAGGTTCCATTTCCTTCCTTCTTACACACAGGTGGCAATAGAATGAAAATTCAACATATATTTCTCAATTACTACCCATGACCCATGCCTATAAATATTGTGATATAAACAGGTATTGAATCTGTATACACAGGAAAAGACCACAATGAAAAGAAGCATAAAGTTAAGGAGTTTATAGCTTACCACCCACAAAGTTTAATATTATACATTGGGTTACACTGACCTCTTCAGGATGATAATAAAAACTAGCTTAGTTTGAAACTAGAGGGCAAAGGAGAAAGGAAAGCCATCCATTTTCCTGTCATCCACAAAAACGAAATTTTGTACATTTTATTCACAAACCAATTCAGCAAAACGATGGTAAGTAGTTGTGTTTCAGATACGAATTCTGAGTTAGTCAATAACTGATAATTTTTGAGGTATTTTAACAGCAATTTTAAACTGTTCTCAGTGGGATTTCAAAAATTTTAAATCAATTCTATGGAAAGTAAAAAGAAAAAAGAAGAGAAATAAAATGCTTCTTATCTTAAATTTTTACCATTTACATTATAGGGCCTTCATTTAAAAATATATAACCATGAATATTTACATCTATAATCATCCTGGTTTTAAAACGTGTTGTTTTAAATTGGTTCAAAAAAAAAATGTTGGGAATGAGGTTTTAGTTTTAAAAATTGTGATCTTTCCAGGCATAGTGGCTCATGCCTGTAATTCAGCATTTTGGGAGGCAGAAGTGGGAGGATTGCTTGAGGCCAGGGGTTTGAGACCAGCCTGGGCAACATAGAGAGACCTCGTCTCTACTAAAATTTAAACATTAGCCGAGCATAGCGGCACACGCCTGTAGTCCCAGCTACTCGGGAGGCTGAGGTGGGAGGATCGCTTGAGCCCAGGAAGTCAAGGCTGCAGTGAGCTGTGATTACGCCACTGCACCCCAGCCTGGGTGACAGAGTGAGATCTTGTCTCAAGAAGAAAAAAAAGAATTGTGATCTCCAGGATAGCTTTGAACTTTAAAAGCCTTCCTTAAGAGGATATTATAATCTCTTTAGACTACTTTAAACGAGTTAGCGTGGTATTTATATATGTTTCTGCATTCATAGCTTTTTCTGTCTTCGTTTTAGTTCCTTCTGCCACCACTGTCACTCTTGCCCACGCGATCTGGTGTCCTTACTATCCCCCAAAATCACAAGTTTCCAAAAGAAAAAGAAAGAAACATTCCAAGCCTCACATCTTTTGTGCCTAAGCTCTCAGTGTCTGTTCGTCAATCTGATGAGCTTAGCCCATCAAACAAGCCGCCGGGAGCCCTAGTTAAGTTGTTGATGGATCCGACTCTCAGGTCTTCTGATGGCTTCATTTGGTCAAGAAACATGTGCTCTTTCCCTAAGACTAACCATCACAGACAATGCCTGGAGATGGAGGAGGACTGGAAATCCAAGGAAATAGAAGAATGTAACAAAATTGAAACCACTCACTTTGAAAAAGGGCAGTCTTTGGTGTCTTTTGAGAATTTGAAGGAAGGCAATATTCCTGCAAATAGGGAAGAGGATATTGACTGCCATGGTAGTAAAACGCGAAAACCTGAAGAAGAGAACTCTCAATATCTTTCATCAAGAAAGAATGAGAGTTCAGTAGCCAAAAACTATGAAGAAGATCCAGAAATAGTATGTACCATTCCAAGCAAGTTCCAAGAAACCCAGCATTCAGAAATAACTCCAAGCCAGGATGAAGAGATGAGAAATAATAAAGCTGCTTCAAAAAGAGCTTCATTACATAAAAATGAAGCAATGGAACCAAACGATATTTTAGAAGAGTGTACTGTACTTAAAAGCTTGTCCAGTGTAGTCTTTGATGACCCCATTGATAAACTCCCAGAAGGTCATAGCAGCATGGAGACAAACATAAAAATATCAATAGCAGAAAGAGCCAAACCAGAAATGAATGGGATGGTGCCTCTTATCCACATCACCTTCCCTGTGGATGGAAGCCCCAAGGAACCAGTGATAGGCAAACCAAGCCTCCAAAAAAGAAAGGGAACCTTTCATAACAACCATAATGTCAACATACCTGTACACCAAGAAAATGACAAACATAAGATGAATTCCCATAGGAGTAAGTTGGATTCAAAGACCAAGACAAGTAAGAAGACACCTCAGAATTTCGTGATTCCTATTGAAGGTCCCGTTAAGCCTACCATGCATAAAACCAGCATAAAAACACAGATTTTCCCGGCTTTGGGACTTGTTGACCCCAGGCCTTGGCAATTGCCCAGGTTTCAAAAGAAAATGCCACAGTTAGCAAAGAAGCAATCAACTCACTGGACTCAGAAACCTAAAAAGCAATCATTTCCTTGCATCTGTAAAAATCCAGGAATACAAAAGTCATGTGTTCCTCTCTCTGTTCAACCGACAGAGCCAAGACTAAATTACCTAGATCTTAAGTATAGTGATATGTTCAAAGAAATCAATTCAACTGCTAATGGACCTGGAATCTATGAAATGTTTGGGACCCCTGTTTATTGTCATGTGCGAGAGACTGAAAGGGATGAAAACAAGTATCACCATGAGATATGTTCGGCTCCATCAGGCAGACGTATCACCAATAAATGTCGATCTTCACACAGTGAGAGGAAGAGCAATATCAGAACAAGACTTTCTCAGAAAAAAACACATATGAAACCCCCAAAGACTTCATTTGGCATTAAACAAGAGCACAAAGTCTTAATTTCTAAAGAAAAGCGTTCCAAGGCTATACATAGCAACCTACATGACATTGAAAATGGTGATGGTATTTCAGAACCAGACTGGCAGATAAAGTCTTCAGGAAATGAGTTTATATCTTCCAAAGATGAAATTCATCCCATGACCTTGGCTCAGACACCTGAGCAGTCCATGAAACAGAATGAATTCCCTCCTGTCTCAGATTTATCCATTGTTGAAGAAGTTTCTATGGAAGAGTCTACTGGTGATAGAGACATTTCTAACAATCAAATACTCACCACAAGCCTCAGAGATCTACAAGAACTTGAAGAGCTACATCACCAGATCCCATTTATCCCTTCAGAAAACAGCTGGGCAGTGCCCAGTGAGAAGAATTCTAACAAGTATGTACAGCAAGAAAAGCAGAATACAGCATCTCTTAGTAAAGCAAATGCCAGCCAAATTTTAACTAATGATCTAGAGTTTGATAGTGTTTCAGATCAGTCTAAAACACTTACAAATTTCTGTTTCCAAGAAAAACAAGAAAGTGCGTCTTCCCAGACATATCAATATTGGGTACATTATTTGGATCATGATAGTTTAGCAAATAAGTCAATCACCTATCAAATGTTTGGAAAAACCTTAAGTGGCACAAATTCAATTTCCCAAGAAATTCTGGACCCTGTAAATAATGAAGAATTGACAGATGAACTATTAGGTTGTCTAGCTGCAGAATTATTAGCTCTTGATGAGAAAGATAACAACTCTTGCCAAAAAATGGCAAATGAAACAGATCCTGAAAACCTAAATCTTGTCCTCAGTCGGAGAGGAAGTACCCCAAAAGAAATGGGTGGAGAGACAACAAATGTCAAAAGACAGGTTGGTATAATTCGAATCCGAGATTCATTGGGGTGGGAAGGACCTCAGAGACAATCTGGTTCAAACCCCTTATTTTCAAACAGGAATTATAAACCCTAAACAATTAAATAGTTTCTTCAAAGTCTCACTGTTTGATCACAAGGTTGGAATTCAGGTCCTCTGACCCCCAGGCTAAGATGTTTTCATTATGTTGCCTCCCTTCTGGAATTTAGCTAGCTTCACATTGCAATGAAATCAGTTTGGTTAAATTAACTTAGCAAAACCATTCAAATAGGTCAGTATTTTATTCAATGATGACATTTTCAATCAACAGCATATCATTTCCAACTATCATCAGTTAGATAATTACAGGCAAGACATTGCTCTAGGTATGTGAGATAGAAGGAATGAATGTGGCTCACCATTTTGTTCATATGAAGACATGAAATGTACATTTCTCAGAGCCCCTACACCTGAGCATTTGCTCTCAGATGATTCACGACTTTAACGCAAAATTATTATTGGTGCCTACTGTGTTTCTGGCAGTGGGTCAAGAACTAGGACCATAGTGCTGTACCAGACTCAGCCATTGCTCTCATGGAAGTGTAAGCAAAAATCCTGAAATAAGATTTTTAAAAATTTTGTTTGGCACGGGAGTGGGCATGGAGTGGGGAAGAAGATCAACAGATAGTCGAGTTTTCTTTGTTATCGTTTTCACTAAAGTACACGAGCCTCCCAAACTGAAATTTTAAAGACAGAAACAGTAGGTAAGCTGAAACATTATTTATTGAACACTAACTCAGGTTATACTACACTATATCCACACTATATCAGGATCAGGAATAATTTGTTTGTTTGAGACGGAGTCTTGCTCTATTGCCCAGGCTGGAGTGCAGTGGCGCGATCTCAGCTCACTGCAACCTCTGCCTCCTGGGTTCAAGCGATTCTCCTGCCTCAGCCTCCCGAGTACCTGGGATTACAGGCGCTTGCCACCATGCCTAGATAATTTTTGTACTTTTAGTAGAGACAGGATTTCACCATCTTGGCCAGGCTGGTCTTGGCACTCCTGACCTCGTGATCCACCTGCCTCGGCCTCCCAAAGTGCTGGGATTACAGGCATGAGCCATTGCACCCAGCCAGGAATAATTATTTTAAATAGTTGGTCAGAAAAACATACAAGGTAAATTATTATCCCGTAGCTTCCTGGACTGTTTGCTAGAGATACTAGTCTGACTTCCTGCAAATCTGGCTTGTGGATGGTAAACTGGCTTCCTGGTTTGGTTACTGCAGATAATGGGTTGATTTCCTGGGTTGGTTGCTGTACATTGTAGGTCAGAGTTCTATTTTTATGTATGATCTGGCCATTGTTGTTTTGTATATTATCTCTCAGTACGTATGTGTATGTATATATGTGATATATATGTGTGCATGTATGTTTATGGATTATATATCATTTATGTTTATGTGTGTGTACATTTGTGTGAACACATATATGAATATGTGTGTATGAGTTTGTGTGTCTCTATGTGTGTGTTCAGCTCTGTGTATGTTTCTCTTTCTGAACTTGTCTGTGTTTAGGAGCAAGTTGACCGTGATCATGGGAATTTTGAGGAGAGAGTTGAGTTTAGGGGGCTGAGGAGATGGCACACACTAACATATTCTGTCATGATAGGGACCTCGTGAAATATCATTCTCAAAAGACAGTGGTTAGTAGCTGCAGGCCTATGTGGGGCCTGAAATGAACAGGCCTAAGATCTCCTCCTATAGAATATACAGAGCAAGATGTGGTTTTAAAATGTGTATAATTAACAAGGCTGAAGTTCCAACTAAGATACACTATGTGGTCATTTGGGGGAATGATGTGTCTCTAGAAGTTACCTGTAAGAGTGGCCACAGACAGGAACATTTGAAAAGAAGACTTTACTCTCACCCCTTTCTCTCCATCCCAGTGACTACTTGGTTTAATGGTCATCTTTCCTTTTGTCTCATTCTTCCAGAGGCATAATAGTGGGCTCAGGATATATGACAGGGAGGAGAAATTTCTCATCTCAAATGAAAAGAAGATATTTTCTGAAAATAGTTTAAAGTCTGAAGAACCTATCCTATGGACCAAGGGTGAGATTCTTGGAAAGGGAGCCTACGGCACAGTAAGTTAAACTGGAAACTTGAAATCAGCACTCCCCACCCCTCCACAGTCCCTCCCTCCACCCCACCTGCTCCCCCAGTCATCCTCCCTGCTTCCTCTGGCAAGCACTCTTTTACTTAGAACTCTTTCAATTGGAAGTAACAGAAAATCCAACCACTGAGGGAAAGGACAGTTACTGCTTTATCCTGCTGTAAGGTCTGGAATAGGTCTGGCTCTGGGCCCAGGTGGCTTCAGGGATCAGACAATGTCATCAGGATCTGGTCTCTCTCTCTCTTTGCCTAGCTTTTTCTCAGGCACATATGGTGATACAATGGCCACTGCATTTCTAGCCTCTCATCCTCCCGGGTTCAAGTCCAATGGGAAAGAAATATCTTCCTTCAACAGCTGAATATGTTACTGGAAGTTTGGAGAATCATTGCTAGATGGCAAAAACAAAAGATGTTCCTTACATTTTGTGAACTGCCTAAGAGATCTTGGGGGGTGGGCGATGAAGAGAGGTGGGTACAAACATATAGTCAGATAGAAGAAATAAATTCTAGTGTTTGATAACACAGTAGGGTGACTATAGTTAACAACAATATATTGTGTATTTCCAATTAGCTAGAAGATTGAAATACCCCCAACACAAAGAAAATGACAAATGTTTGAGGTGATGGATGTCCTAAACACACTGTCTTGATCATTACACATTCTATGCATGTATTAATATATCACATGTACCTCTTAAATATGTACAAACATTATATATTTAAACCCTAGCACTTTAGATAGTTATTTACATAGACGAGTAAAGAAAAGGCTGGCCCCCAAATAAGACTTGTGCTGTCTCCAGATGGGGACATTTCAGAAATCAGTGAGAAGACAGGAAGACACAAAACCACTGAGATTACATCACAAGGGTGATTTCCAGGGCCTGTCTCCTTCTCACTCCAGAGAGCTTGGGAGCTGAACTAGCTCTATTTTACATATTATCAGGAGCTTTTCCAAACCACTATCTCATGTAGTCATCATAGAAAACTGGGAGGCAGGCCAGGTGTGGTGGCTCTCACCTGTAATCCCAGAACTTTGGGAGGCCAAGGTGAGTGGATCACTTGAGGTCAGGAGTTCGAGACTAGACTGGCCATATGGTAAAACCCCGTCTCTACTAAAAATACAAAAATTAGCCAGGTGTGGTGGCACATACCTGTAATCCCAGCTACTCAGGAGGCTGAGGCATGAGAATTGCTTGAAACCAGGGGGCAGAGGTTGCAGTGAGCCCAGATCACACCACTGCACTCCAGCCTGGGCGACAGAGCGAGACCCTGTCTCCAAAAAAAAAAAAAAGAAAAAAGTCTATGAGGCAGACTGGGCAACATAGAGAGACCTTGTCTCCACAAAAATACTTTAAAAATTAGCTTAGTGTGGTGGTACATGCCTGTAGTCCCAGCTACTCAGGACACTGAGGTAGGAGGATTGCTTGAGCCCAGGAGTTTGAGGCTGCAGTGAGATATGATCAGGGCCACCGCACTCCAGCCTGGGTGACAGAGAGAGACTCTGTCTCCAAAAAAAAAAAAAAGAAAAAAAAAGAAAAAGATAGCACGGTGGCTCTACAGAAAGTACGCACACACGCACACAATTAGCCAGGTGTGGTGGCACACACCTATGATCCTAGCTATGAGCTGCTCAGGAGGCTGAGGTAGGAGGATTGCTTGAGCCCAGGAGGTTGAGGCTTCAATGAGCTGTGATTGTGCCAATGCACTCCAGCCTGGACAACAGAGTGAGACCCTGTCTAAAAACAAACAAACAAACAAAAAAAAAAAAAAGAAAAGAAATCTGTGAGGCAAGTATTGTTACCTCAGTTTTACAGATGAGAAAAACTGAAGTCAAAAGATTACACATTTATCCCAAGTTATACAGCTGGGGAAAGATGAAGCCAGGATTCTAGCCAATTCAAGCCACTTGACTTTAAGCCAATATGACATCCATCCACCATGTTTCTCATACCCATCTTGGCTCCACTGAAACACTGAATTTGCTTAAACACTTTGCATTTAGGAAGGGAGGTATCAACTTAGAGAAAGACAAGGGTTTAGAAAGAGAAGGAAAGTCAAGTGTCACCTGAGGCATTTTGTGAATAAGTTATGTCATTAATTTAATAACAAGGTATTATTGATTTGCTTCTAGGTATACTGTGGTCTCACTAGCCAAGGGCAGCTAATAGCTGTAAAACAGGTGGCTTTGGATACCTCTGATAAATTAGCTACTGAAAAGGAATACCGGAAACTACAGGAAGAAGTAGATTTGCTTAAAGCACTGAAACATGTTAACATTGTGGCCTATTTGGGGACATGCTTGCAAGAGAACACTGTGAGCATTTTCATGGAGTTTGTTCCTGGTGGCTCAATCTCTAGTATTATAAACCGTTTTGGGCCATTGCCTGAGATGGTGTTCTGTAAATATACGAAACAAATTCTGCAAGGTGTTGCTTATCTCCATGAGAACTGTGTGGTACATCGCGATATCAAAGGAAATAATGTTATGCTCATGCCAACTGGAATAATAAAGCTGATTGACTTTGGCTGTGCCAAGCGTTTGGCCTGGGCAGGTTTAAATGGCACCCACAGTGACATGCTTAAGTCCATGCATGGGACTCCATATTGGATGGCCCCAGAAGTCATCAATGAGTCTGGCTATGGACGGAAATCAGATATCTGGAGCATTGGTTGTACTGTGTTTGAGATGGCTACAGGGAAGCCTCCACTGGCTTCCATGGACCGGATGGCCGCCATGTTTTACATCGGAGCACACCGAGGGCTGATGCCTCCTTTACCAGACCACTTCTCAGAAAATGCAGCAGACTTTGTGCGCATGTGCCTGACCAGGTAAGAAACTGAAAGCAAGAGGAGGAAGATAAATGCCCGGAGATTCCAAGTGGCTGACATCTCCCTTGCAATTTATGGCCCATTAAAAGCTCTGTTTTGGTTATGAAGTCAAGTAGACAGTGATTTTGTGCTGAAAGTAATCATAATCAGTCATATTGGGTAACTGTGTTCATTGTTGTATCAGGGTATAGGAGGCAATGCTTCAAGTAGAAAGTGCCTTCATTAAATGTCTTATCAAGTTCTGTCAATACTTGCCCAAATCAATAGGTTTGCAAAATTTGTTAAAGATCTACTTATTTACCGATGAGACATCCTCCTAGGAACTGGCTAGGGTGAAATGACATCATCTTGCATTTAAAGTGAGGGGAAACATTTTGAGCCAAATAAACAAATGTCTAATTGGAGATTTCAAGCGTCAAATGGGGGAGTATTTGGTGAATCAGAAAAGCCTTAGAAAATTGCCTGTTTTCCCCTTCCTTATCTTCTCTCATATCTGTGGAATTAAATTCTGGGTAAAATGTTAGAACTGTAACTGTAATGTAATGGAGATTAACTAGTGCTGTGATTTTCAAATTTTTAGCCAGGTACTCTCTGCTCATAGAAATCTTAAATCAAAGAATAAAATAAAAGCAGAGACATGGCTCTAGTTAAAGTGTGTACCCATGGGGCGGGGAAGAGTTAAGGAGTAGGGCTGTGGGTGCTGGAGCCCACTCTAGGATACTGCACAGCAGCCCCAAACCCACCTACCTAGCAAGGCTCAACTTTAGTTGGAGGACAAGAAAGGCCTGAGACTCAAAGTCAATTTCCTGTCTTTCAAGGAAGTTTGCCTTCTTATCCCTAGGTGAAAAACTCCAGTGTCCCATCTTTTAGCAAGCACATATGGCAACCCCCAACTCTCAGGGGGTTCATTTTGCCTTTCTGAATGAATCTTAGAATCTACAGGTCTCCCTCTCTGCCAATGAATGTGCCTCTCTTTCAGTCTCTGTCTCTCTCTCCCAGCACATGTGTATCAGCCTGTCCTGGCTGATTTCAGGATGATTACATGGGCCAGGGCAGGAATGCCACTCCAGGGGTACAGTTTTTGGCATTGCTAGATGCAGGGACCCCTTAGGTTTCTAGAGTGGATTTTGTGGACAGAGCCCCAGTCACTGAGCTGCCCACCCTCTCAAAAAAAAAAAAAAAAAAAAAACTGCATAAATGTGTTGGAAAATCGTATAGACCAGTACCAGTTTTAGAGATTGGTGTTAACTCTTAAAACTATTGTAGTTGCTTTGTTCCGAATTTAACAATTACCTATATTATTGACTCACAGCTAGAAACCACTTGTTATTCTCATTTTCTTTCAAGTTGTGATTAAATACACACACACACACACACACACACACACACACACACAAAGTGCTTTAAAGGGTGGAATCTTCTTTTATGGCTCTCCTTTTGAACCGTTGCTTCATAAACTAAGCAATATACAATTCACACCACTAATAAAAATTAACAGGGTTATTGTGAAGGTTAAGTGAAATGGTGCATGGAAATTGCTTAGCAGAGTGTGGGGCACAAAATCAGGAGTTTACAGTTAATAATTATTAGGAAGAATACTAACATACCTTACCTAATTAGAGTCATATACAAGTATATAATTACCTCCTAAAATTCTATGGCAAAGACCCTGAGGACCCTAGCATCTCACCTGATATCAATAACAATACTCCCTGGAGATATGGATAGCCAGAAAATAAAGGGCAAAGCACTCTTAAACATTCAGAAATAGAGGTAATCAGGCATAGACTAGGAAAAGTCTGAAGAAAACAGAAATGAACTTGGGGAAGCTGAGAGAAATAAGCATGGAGGGGGTACTCCTATTGACAGATCAAGTTCTGGGAAGTCAGGCCAAGGAGTTTAGCTTTGTTGCAATAGGCAGTGAGGAGCAGGGGGCTGCAAAAGATTTGGGGTAGAAAAGGCCATAAAGAAAAGGGCCTTTGGGAAGGCAGGTCAGATGGCAATGTATTGAAGGGCCTGGGATGGATGCCACTTGAGACTAGAAAGCTCTGCAGAAATCCAGAGCTTGGATGCTGATGGTGGTAGAAGCAGTGGGATTGTAAAGGATTCCAGAAAATTTCAGAGAAAAGGTGAATCAAGACTTGGTAATGGAGCAGGATGATAGGATTTCATATTTTTGAGTCTGGATAATGGGAGAAATCACAGTTGTGAGAGAAAAACAGGGAAGGCAGCTAAACCCTTCCCACCCCCTGTAAGGAGACATTTGAAGCTATGGAATTGCAGCTCAGGAAAGCAATTAAGATTGGAAGGACACATTTAAAAATAATTATAACAGCCAGGTGCAGTGGCTCATGCCTGTAATCCCAGCACTTAGGAAGGCCGAGGTGGGCGGATCACTTGAGTCCAGGAGTTCAAGATGGAGACCAACCTGGGCCACATGAAGAAACCCCATCTTTACAAAAAAATACAAAAATTAGCCAGGCATGGTGGTGTGTGCCTGTAGTCCCAGCTACTCAGGAGGCTGAGGTGAGAGGATGAGAGGATCGCTTGAACCCGGAAGTTGAGGCTGCAGTGGGCTGAGATGGCACCACTGCACTCCAGCCTAAGGGACAGAGCGAGACTCTGTCTCAAAAAAAAAAATCATTATAAGGTTGATTGCTACAGTCATAACAAAATTATGGGGCTGAGGAAAATATTTTGAAAATGCTCACAATGGAAGCTAACAGAAATGCATGGCATCAAGTCTAGCACATAACTGGAGAAGGGAAGGGAGGAAGGGAAGGGAGTTGCCCCAAGGTGTAAGAAGAAACAAGAGGACAGAGTGTGCCTAAGTCTAAGCAGAGGTAGTTTCAGGTAGGAGGGAGTAGTGAATATTTCAAGTGCTACAGAAATGACAAACAGCTCATTAAATTTGGTTAATTTCAAGAGGGCAATTTCTATAGAGGAATGGGCCTAATGGTTAAGAATACAGGAGGGAAGTCACCGAGCTTAGCCTTGTTAGAGACATTTGGCAGCAATTTTTAAAATGGGATGGGCCAGGCGCAGTGGTCCACGCTTGTAATCCCAGCACTTTGGGAGGCTGAGGCAGAATAACTGATTGAGCCCAGGAGTTTGAGATCAGCCTGGGCAACACAGGGAGACCCTGTTTTTACAAAAAATTTAAAAATTAGCTGGGTGCGGTGGCTCACGCCCGTAATCCCAGCACTTTGGGAGGCCGAGGCGGGCGGATCACAAGGTCAGGAGATCAAGACCATCCTGGCTAACATGGTGAAACCCCGTCTCCACTAAAAATACAAAAAATTAGCCGGGTGTGGTGGCAGGCGCCTGTAGTCCCAGCTACTTGGGAGGCTGAGGCAGGAAAATGGTGTGAACCCGGGAGGCAGAGCTTGCAGTGAGCCGAGATTGCTCCACTGCACTCCAGCCTGGGTGACAGAGCGAGACTCCATCTCCAAAAAAAAAATTTAAAACTTAGCAAGTCATGGCGGCGTACACCTGTAGTCCCAGTGACTCAGAAGGCTGAGGTGGGAGGATCACTTGAGCCTGGAAGGTTGAGACCACAGTGAACCATGATCATGCCACTGCACTCCAGCTTAGGCAACAGAATGAGACCCTGTCTCAAAAAAAAAAAAAAAAAAAAAAAGTGGGTGGGGGAGCGGTGGTAGCTAGAAATGGTATCCAGTTCAAGGAAAGGATTTTAAAGGAGAGAGATTTCTGCATATTTTAAAGGCAAGAGAAAGGGCCTCCAGATAGTGAAAGAATTTTTTTTTTTTTTTTTTCCGAGACTTGCTTTGTTACCCAGGCTGGAATGCAGTGATGTGATCTTGGCTCACTGCAACCTCCGTCCACGGGTTCAAGCAATTCTCCTGTCTCAGCCTCCCAAGTAGCTGGGATTACAGGTGCCTGCCACCATGGCCAGCTGATGTTTTTGTTTTTTTAGTAGAGACGGGGTTTCACCATGTTGGCCAGGCTGGTCTCGAACTCCTGACCTTGTGATCCACCCACCTTAGCCTCCCAAACTGCTGAGATTACAGGTGTGAGCCACTGCGCCTTGCTGGATTTTTGGTTTTTGGTTTTGTTTTTTTTTTTTTACTTTTGAAATGACATAAAATATAATACTTTTACACAAAATACTTTTAAGAGTATTTATTTTCCATTTTCACCTGGAAAATGATCTGGTGGCCATTGTGCTTTTAAAATTATTAAAAGAGGAGGGGCTTCAAGATGGCTGATTAGAGCATCTGGCACTTACTTCCTCCACAAAGAACTAAAATAGCAAGTAGATAACCACATTTCAAATACAGCATCTGAGAGAGAACACTGGATTTCAACAGAGAAGTTACAGGAAACACCTGAGACATGGAAGAAAAGGAAAGGAAGGCAGTCAGTTTGGTTGAGATTGGCCGAGAGCCCACAGAGCCTCCCCAGTGTGGGGAAAGGGTGAGAGATCCTCAGTGTTCCACATTCTCACAGTGAACTCCTGCAGTCCTAGCCATAGGAGAACCCTTTAGTCCTTGCAGACACTGAGACTAGAATATGGAGCTGCCTGGAAACCATGTGACAGCATTGCTCCAGAGAGGGAGCTCACACCTGAGTCCTAAGCAGCTACAGCATGACACCATTTTGAGAGTCCAGCCCCCACCAGACTCCATCCCGCCCTGGGGTCCAACAGCCCCTGCAACTCCATATCCTTGGAACCCTACTTACATCTTCTTGTGTTTACCTGGAGGACTGCAGCAGTGTGATGCCAGTTGTATCCAGTGGAGTGGCCAGATCCCCAGCATTGTAGCACACACGGTGTCCTGCTCCCTAGAAACAACAGTGCAGTGCACCAGGAAGGCTGCTCCTGGGACAAAGGGAGCCAAAGCATGTGCTCCCCAGTGCCTAAGAACTGCCTACCTGAGGTGGCTATAACAGATAGCAACCCCACCCTTTCTAGCAGCAGGGCTGCCACACACATGCTCTGAGGACAGACTCTGCTGCTGTCCACTGCAGCTTCTGCTTAGGCTGAAGTGTGTGCCACTGGCAGTGACCCCACCCGCTTCAGCAACAGGGTTGCAGCACATTTTCATGTGCCCTGAGGACTGGCTTTCTTGGCTGCAGCTGCTGCCACCACCAGAAGCCAAACCATGAGCTCCCTGGAACCTGAGAGCCACCTGCCTGAAGCTGCTGCCACCAGTAGCAGGGCTACTTGCACGTGCCCTAATGACAGGCTCCCCTTGCCCACCACCACCGGAGCTGCAGCCACCCAATCATCATGCCAGGGCCCTGGGGATCACCCCACCCTGCCCACTACTGCTGACCCCTGAGTGTACCACTGGAGGGCCTGAGGAAAGGTCAACCAAGCCTGGCCCAGCAGCCCTACCGGTGTCTGAGCACATTGCCTAGGGCCTAGGGATTCTCTGCCCTATCACTGCTGGTATCTGTACATTCCTCCTGAGGACCTGAGGACTGGCCCATCCAGCCCATTGCAGCCACTATTAACACCAATGCCTGCTGCTATGGAGCCCAAGCATTATGCCAGTACCACTATTGCCATTGCCCATGCCATGCATGCTGCCCAGGAGTCTAAGGACCTATCCACCTACCCAGCACACCACTGCCACTACCAGGACCTGAGCAAGCCTTGGAGGCCCAAGAATTGGCTCATTTGAACCCACTAACACTAGTGCCCATGTATGCCACCCAGGGGCCCAAGGATGGGCATGCTTGACACACCACCACTACCACTCAGGCTAAAGGACTGGCCCACCTGGCATGCCAATCCCCAGCAAAACCTCACCACAGACTCCACTAACAATCACAGACTTAGCCGCTGAGGAAATCACAGACACCACTGGTACTGTTTACAGCTGAAGAAGTTATACTAAGACCACACTACTGCATACACCCAGAATCAAAGCTAAAGCATCCTACCCAATCAACACAAATAGATACATCTTCAGGAAGTCTTCCCTTATGAAAGCCAATCCAAAAATTTAAAAGAAGTGATTGTTATACCACATGTGCAAATTCATTCAAGAGCTTCGACAATAGACTACATCAAGCAGGAGAAAGAATCTCAGGACTTGAATACAGATCTTTTGAAATAACCCATTTAGACAAAAATAAAGAAAAAAAAAGAGTGAACAAAGCCTACATGACATGTAGGAAACTATAAATTGGCCAAATATACAATTTTGATTGTTCCAGAAGGTGAAGAGAAGACCAAAGGTATAGAAAATCTATTTAAAGACAGAATAGTTGAAACTTTCCCAGGTCTAGCAAGAGATTTAGACATCCAGATACAGGAAGCTAAGAGATCAACAAATAGATACAACCTAGAAAGGTCTTCTCCATGGTACATTGTAGTCAAACTGTCAAAAGTCAAAGACAAAGAGAAAATTCTAAGAACAGCAAAAGAAAAGCATCTAGTAATGTATAAAAGAACCCCCATCAGACTAACAGTGGATTTATCAGCAGAAACCTTACAGGCCAGGAGAGAATGAGATGATATATTAAAAGTTTTAGGCCAGGCACAGTGGCTCATGTCTGTAATCCCAGCATTTTGGAAGGCTGAAGTGGGTGGAACACCTGAGATCGGGAGTTTGAGACCAGCCTGACCAACATGGAGAAACCCCATCTCTACTAAAAGTACAAAATTGCCCAGGCGTGGTGGCACATGCCTGTAATCCCAGCTACGCAGGAGGCTGAGACAGGAGAATCGCTTGAACCTGGGAGGCGGAGGGTGCAGTGAGCTGAGATTGTGCCTTTGCACTCTAGCCTGGGCAATAACAGCAAAACTCCATCTCAAAAAAAAAAAAAAAAAAAAAAACCCAAAGTTTTGAAAGGCATAAAAACAAAACCAAAACTGTCAGCCAAGAATGCTATACTCAGCAAAGTTATCCTTCAAAAATGGAGAAAGTCTTTCACAGACATGCAAAAACTGATAGACTTCATCACTATTAGTGGCCCTACAAGAAATGCTTAAGAAAGTCCTATACCTGGAAGTGAAAGGTCATTATCTATCATCATGAAAACATATGAAAGTGTAAAACTCACAGGTAGAGCAAACCACACAAAAGAGGTAGAGGAAGGACTCAAACATTAACACTACAGAAAACCATCAAACCACAATGATAAATAACAAGAAAGAAAGAAAGAAAGAAAGAAACAAAAAACCAACCAGAAAACAATCAACAAAATGACAGGAATAAGAACATAAATGGATTAAAATTTCCAATTAAAATGGCTGAATAGATTTTTAAAAAGTGACCCAAAAATATGCTGCTTTCAAGAAACTCACTTTACCTGTAAAGACACATATAGACTGAAAGTGAAAGGATGGAAAAAGATAGTTCATGCAAATAGAAACCAATAGAGAGCATGAGTAGCTATATTCATAACAGATAAAACACACTTTATGTCAAAAACAGTAAAAAGAGACAAAGAAAGTCACTATATAATGATAAAGAGATAAATTCAGCCAGAGGATGTAACAGTTCTGATGCACCCTACACCAGAGCACCCAGATATATAAAGCAAATATTATTAGATCTGAAGAGACAGATAAACTCTAATACAATCATAGATGGAGACTTTAACACCCCACTCTCAACATTAAGCAGATCATCTAAACAAAAAATCAACAGAGAAACCTGGATTTAAATTGCACTTTAAACCAAACAGACACAGCAGATACCTACAGAATATTTTCTCCAACAACGGCAGAATAAATGTTCCCATTAAAACATGGAATATTTTCCAGGATAGGCCACACATTAGGCTGCAAAACAAGTTTCAACAAATTTTTAAAAATCAAAATCATACCAAGTATTCTTTCAGCCACAATGGAATAAAACTAGAAATCAATAACAAGAGGAACTTTGGAAACTGTACAAATACATGGAAACTAAACAACATGTTCCTGAATGGCTACTGGGGCAAGAAAGAAATTAAGAAGAAAATTTAAAAATTTCTCAAAACAAATGAAAATCAAAACACAACATACCCAAATCTATGTGACATAGTAAAAGCAGTGCTAAGAGGGAGGTTTATAGCAATAAAAGCCTACATCAAAAATGTATGAAGATTGGCTGGGCATGGTGGCTTACACCTGTAATCCCAACACTGTGGGAGGCCAAGGTGGGAGGATCACTTGAAGCCAGGAGTTCAAGACCAGGCTGGGCAGCAAAGTGAGACCTTGTCTCAAAAAGAAAAAAAAAATTAGCTAGGTCATTTGGGAGGCTAGGGTGGGAGGATTGCTTGAAC